>NW_013952495.1:1501369-1506672 GCF_001266775.1 Austrofundulus limnaeus
TGTGTGGTCCTGTGTTTTGTTGGTGTATATTTAATATACTTCTAATCGCTATTTCAGTCTTTCTATCTTTCTAATTACTTCTCTCTCTATTTTTCTCTCTGTTTCTATTTTCTCTTCACAAAAAAAGTCACTGATGATGAAAAAATAAACTAAATAAACTAATATTTAGTTTAGTTTTCTACTGAAGTGACAAGAAAAAGAAAAGAAAAAAATGTAATTTGTACTTTTACTTTGTACTTAAGTGCTTTAAAATGCATGTACTTCTGAATACTTAAGTATTTTCAAAAGTAAGTACTTCAGTACTTTTACTTGAGTAGATTTTTGACTGAGTAACTTTTACTTGTAGTGGAGTAGATTTGACCATGAGTATCAATACTTTTACTCAAGTACTAGAGTTGAGTACTTTGTCCACCACTGCTTGTATGCAGCCCATTCTCTCTCTTTCTGTCTCTTTGTGGTTTCCTAAATTAATAAATCTGCATATTCTACTTACAGTATTTTGCACATTCTGATAAATCATCATATATTTTACATGTTTAGGAAGACAAGCACGCTAAATAGATTACGTCCACGATTTTGCTCATTTAACAGACACGATTCTCAGTGCACACTGTTAGTAGCTCAGTCCCAAGTCTTTTGAAGGAGCTTGAAAACCCTTTGATGAATCCAGAACAAGTCTAACATACAGCAGAAGAGCTCAGGAGCCTCCCATAGGTGTTGGATTGATCCGAGATGTAAAGACTGCATTTTAGATATCTTCTCCGGGGTAATTAAACATCCAGTGATCCCTTGGTGCCACAAGGATAGGGAACAGTGTCACGCTGAAAGAGATTTCTCTTAGCAGGACAGAAATGTGACCGCATTAAACAGCCTTGTATTGATGTTTATTCACTTTTCCTCCAAACAGAGCTGCTGGATCCACTGACTGCTGGAGTTCTTTAAATCTCATCTGCATCGATTGTCACAGTCAGTTACTTGATTTCTTCTAACAGAAGCTTTTGAGTTAAATGTATCCATCTAGTTATTAAGTACTGCACAGGTTGGTCTTTGTACTGTATATTTTTGCGTCTTTGTTTGTATACAGTAGTTTAACGTGGCTGATCAACCTTTGAAAACAGAAGAACATGACTTTTACAGTTTTACAGACATCAGCACTTTCTCTTGTAGTGTCCGCCATTTTTTTCCTCTTTGTTTTTCTAGAACCTCCTATTATTTAATTCTTATTCACTTGAGTCAGTAGACTCAAACTTTGCTCTTTTAGCCTTTTGAATTAAAGATAAAACAGAAAAAGCAGAAGTATGAGATAGAATCAAGCTTTTTTATGTCATTTAAACAGAAACTGTTTCTCTTATGGTGACATGCTGAAAATATATTTATATATGTGTGTTTGTAAAAGAACAAACTCAACAATGAAATTAAAATATAACATTAACACGCTTAATGAAGGTACCTAATACATAATACTAATACAGCTCTGTTTTAATCAGTAATAATGATAAAAACAGTTAAATAAATTGGTTGAGTTTCTCATTTCTTATGACGGCATGGACTAATTGCAGGAACATAAACCTCTGATGGCAGAAAGATTTACTGCAGTGATGTTTAATAATTAATTACTTGATGAGCAGGAAATAATAGGTTATCTTACGGTGAGTGTGAGTGGAATTAATCATCTAATTTCACTTTTATATAAAAAAAAAAAGATTAAATCACTATGTGTGTAAAATTAGGCTCAACAGATATGATCCAGTTTATTATGTACCTTAGAGTTATGATTTAAAAATCCATCTTGTATTTGAATTACAGCACAGTTTATTTACTGTGCTGTAGGATAATAAGCACCCTTCCCACTTTTAAAATGTTTAAATATCAACATAAACTATAAAGTAAACTGAGGTGGTTTGCTCGCCCTCATCAGGTGTTCAAGTTTCATCTTGTTTTTGTTTTGACCTGCACCACCACCTGATGAAATCAGCAGTCTGACACACAAACCAGCGCCCCTGACCACAGGGAAGTCGATAAAACGGTGGCTTTTCTCTGATTTTTCTGACCACATGTACACATCTGTCCCCACCCACCTCCACCACGCAGAACCCAACAGCACTGTGACATTTCACTCGCGGGGAATCAGGCACTCACCAGCAGATCGATGGAAGCTAGCGTGTAATTGGCTGTGAGAAGAGACGAGGTCAACTGATACATCCCATCGTTAGCCTCGCTGTTGCCATAGAAACCGATGCCTATGGCAACGCTGCAAAGAGAAGAAGAGAGAGAGAGAGAGAGAGAGAGAGAGAGCATGAGAACACTGTGGGAGGGTGCACATGACAGTGAGGGTGAGGAGGAATAAATGCAATGTTTAATTCAGTGTGTATGTACATTTTAAATGAATGTGACACGAGGAGATAAAGCCGGCGAAGAGGTGATGTGTGCACTTTGGCTGAGCGTATCAAAAAGTGGAGCAAAGGGAAAGGAATAAACAGATGGGAGAGAAAAAACAAAACAAAAAAATATATATATTTATAGCGCTTCATGTTTAAGCTCAGGGGAGAAAAGGTTTGAAAATGTTAAACTTAGCGACATGTTTACACATTTTTCCTGGGTTATTCAAATATTCAGATTAAGGCGCGGGCCAGATGTTCATCAAATCCCCACAAACTCAGGAGGAATGGTACGGCCCAATCTCCCAACAAAGTATGTGACCCAGATTAGAGAGCAGGGAGAAGATGAGGAATGTGCCCTTTTCTGTTTCCGTCTCTGCTTTGCATTTCAAAAACATCAAACGGGAACCCTGTCAAAGGCAGCCTTGTTTTCTTATTTAGCACAATATGAGGGTTCAAATTCAATGTTTCATTTTATTAAATTTTTTTATTTTTAAGTTGAGCTTTCAAATCGAGCATCAGAGAGGAAGACGACGTCACAGCCCAGTCCATGAGGGGGAGACACAAACCAATTTATCCACCTGCTGCCTGGATCAAATCTGCAGCCCATTATGTTGTGATATAACAGCGCAGTGTCAGTGCATATAAAAAAGTGCAGGAAATGGAAGATAATGAGCCCCACCACAGCATTAAAGTGCACTTTAATTTTCTTAGAGCACACAGATGGCTGCAGCTTTAGAAGCAAAGCGTCGCGGCTTCCTCTTCCATTACACAGGAGCGTGTTGGAAAATATGTCAAGCAGCATTTTTTTTCTTTTTGCATAGAGTACAGTAACCACAACATATGGATTGGATGACTTCATGATCAGCAGGTCTGTGGCGCTGAACTGACATCATCCTTGCACATAGAAACACACTGATGCTGGCTGCGATTTGGAAACAGGAAAATAACATGACTTTGAGGCAAGGAAACCACATGATGACGGACAGCCTGTGATTCACAGCCAATTGTTTGGTACAAGTTTGAGGCTCTTAGAGGCATATTATGCTTTGTGGTAATGTTCCGCTAATCAGCTAACAGTTAATAGCGGAGCTAACTTTTCATTTAGCTGATTAGCGTTTTTGCTAACTTTGGAAACTGGTAAGTAACCCATTAGCTTCCACTAAATTTAGTTCTGCTAACCTTAAGTCTGCTAAGGAAAACAAAAACAACAGTCCTCTCACATATGCTTGTGTCATGCGCCTTGTGTGCGCATGTAGCATCTTTAGCATTTTCTGATTCAAATGCTTGTAGTTTTAACTGTGTTTGGTGGATGTATGGCTCTGACTGTTTTATGGATATTTTGACTATTTTATGGATACCACACACGTCTATGTTTAAATGACAGACATTAGTGGTTTAGCCTTTAAAAGCAACTTTTTTATGCAGCATGTTGTCAGCAAAGCTAACTGTGCCCACCATGTTAATGGTCAGCAAAGCTAACTGTGCCCACCATTGCTTTTCTTAGGGTCTCTAATGACATGTTAATGCAGTGTGATAAGGGTAATTGTTCCGTTTTAATTTTGTTGGACCTGTCGTCAGCTTTTGACACTGTTGACCATCCGACTCTATTATTAGATGGACTGAGGAGTTGTGCTGGTATCTCAGGTGCTGTTTTAAAATGATTGTCCTCTTATTTATCTGACAGATCAACCTTTTTGGCCTCCTCTACTTACAGATTCCTTTCCTGCCCTGTTCATTTTGGTGTTCCACAGGGCTCTGTTTTGGAGCCATTGTTGTTTCTGCTTTATATGCTACCCCTTGGTTCAATCCTGTCATCTTTTGAGGATATTTCCTATCACTGTTATGCTGATGAAATTCAGTTGTACATCTCGTTTTCTCCACATGAAGTTGCAAAAGTGGGTCTTTTACTACGATGTTTGGATTCAATAAAGAGCTGGATGAATGGGAGTTTTCTTCAGTTAAATGAAGAAAAACCAGAAGTTATTATATTTGCACCAGATAAAACAAACTCTGCATGGTCAGACACCACACTACATTACTGAACTTTTACATACAGTATTTACACTCCTGTCAGGGCTCTGAGGTCTTGTGATAAAGACATGCTGACTGTTACTCGGACAAAATTAAAGTGTAACTTAACCCCCTGTGAAAAGATAACTCCGCCCCAAGGCGAAATTTGAAAAATGCATCAAAGTGGGTAGGGGAGGGGGTGTGAGTAGGGGAGGTGGGGTTAGAGAGCGGAGGTGTGGCCAGGACGAGAGAACGTGACAGCTAGCATTAGCATAATTGATGCTACATGGAAAGTGACCACAGTATCGCAGAGAGTTACATCTCTGAACGTCTGAGGTGGAGGATTTTCACCCCACACCAGCCTCGGACAGAGGAGGAGGAGCGCTCTGACAGCCTGACAGAAAAAAAGAAAAGCATACAGCTGCTCACGATCACTAGTTTAAATCAGGAATAAAAGTAGTTTACCTGTATAAAGAGCCCTAAAAATCCATAAATTTTGCAAAAAATCCATACAACTCGCACCCGCAGGGGTGGGGGTTCAGCTGAGGACATGAAAGCGCCTGCTGAAGGAAAGGAGGGAGGAAAAAGTAACTTATTTCTAGCGGCAGAACAGGTTGGAAGATGGCTGTTTGATGTTATTTGTTTTTTAAGTCATCCTACAGGCTCTGACATGTTAGATAACTTTGAAAATGAGGTTTTTAAAATGTCCGTAAGACTTGAAAAAAATCCGTGAGATTGCTTTATACGTCCATATACCTGCAAAATGATGTAAAATCCTAATAACTTACAATCTGTACAAGTGGCTGCCTTTCTTTCCCCTCCTCCCCTCCCGCTGTGCAGGACGGCTGGTCTCTCTCTCTGTGTGTGCGTGCGTGCGTGCGTGCGTGCGTGCGTGCGTGCGTGCGTGCGTGC
>NW_013952495.1:1506682-1527881 GCF_001266775.1 Austrofundulus limnaeus
GTTGAAGCACTTTGTGATCTCTATCTTGAAATGTGCTATATAAATAAAGTTTTACTTACTTTTTGGGGTCTCTTTTGTGGTTTTATTTGTGTTAATGCAAAGAACTTAAGAGGGTCAGACAGTCAAATTAAATATTTTTATGAATTCAGTTAAAGAAATGAAAACAAATTGTGTCACTGCAACAGACTGATGATGAAGTGGTTAAAGACGTCTTATTTTTTTTAAGAGCTGGTGAACCCTACACCGTTTCATTCTTTGAGTTTAGGACTTTTATATTGGTTGGATTTAAGTCATTTAAAAACATAAATAGTTATCCCACTAATAATGGTCAAAAACTTGACAAAAAATGAATAATTTGAGGAACCAATAATCAGGACCAATTTAAAAGATTACAAAACAATCCTTAAATTCAAAAATTTAAAACCCAAAAATGGGTCAAAACTTTTGCACAGTGCTGTATTATTTATAGACTGAATCATCGTTTTGTGTCGATTCCACTTACAGAAAAGTTATGTTTAAGCAGAAATGTAAAGCTTCAAATTATTTATATCTTAAGATAAAAATAATTTATTTATATGAAATGTCTTTTTGTATGAGAACCTCTTCTAACTGTGAAAATCTGACTCATACAACCTAAAGTTTTAGTGTCAAAACTTATTAAATAAGATTAAGTTAAAACTGAATTTAAAATACTCAGTTTAAAGTAACAGAAACTAGGGGTGGAAGAAAATATCGATACACTGAAATATTGCGATATTTCATTTCCTGATACTGTATCGATATTCTAAAGCCCTGTATCAATTTTTTAAGGTTTCAAATGTCAACTTTCCTGCCAGCCATTCATTTTTATGTTGTAGTTCAGTCTCTGACCACTAGTTGGCAGCAGTGAGCCAGACATTTGGCTACTCTACCTCTTGAGCGCCAGAGAGTAAGATAGCATTAGCATTGTAAGTAAATATTAGCTTTATGCTCCGATAGTTGAATCCGAGCAGAAAAGACCGACACCCTCTGCCTTCTAAGCTGAGGTAAGGTTACAAACAGTTACTTATTTGTCAGAATGTCTGTATTTTAAGACAAATTAAGTGTCTTGTGCGCTCTTTTTTCCAACTGTAGTCAGGTTTCACGTTACGCATAGCGCATGCGTCTATCACCTCGAGCGAGCTCGGCACTCCCCCCGTGACATAAAACTCTGTCTGTTGCTCTCAATATCTGGCTCATCGCATCAAAGTCCATATACTTTAAGTTTATCCTGTTGTGTTCGCTTCAAAAACGGTTTAACTCGTTTAGCTTCTCAATTTCTTAACTGGTTTTCTTCGGGACCTGCCCTGCTGTTCGATCCACAGTTATGCAAATCATGTTCTGGATGCAGGTCAGCTGATCCCAGAAACTCTGTGTGCAGCAGCTTCATATCATGTTTACTGAACTTAATGACAACATAAAGTCTATTGTTAAGTGTTTGGTGACCATATTATAAATTAATATTAAAAACGAAAAGCTGCAAAAAATATATTTTCAAACTACTTATTGGCAAATTTAGTCTAATAATTGAAAACATGGATGAAACAAATAAAATAAAACATACAATGCAGAACACAGTTAAATGTATCAAAAGTATGTCTATGTAATATTAGAATTTTCTGAGACAATGAATTTTGGTTTTTCATTTTTTTCTCCAGTAAGAGGTTTTTATTTAATAGAATTTTTGGACCAAAAATATCGCAATATATCACCTTGTTTACAGTATCGAAATATATCGGGATATATTGTATCGTGACCTCTCTGTCATGATATGTATCGTATCGCCAGATTCTTGCCAATACACATCCCTAATAGAAACTATAGAGAAGTCCTATTGTTATCATTTCTAAAACCTAAAATGTGGAAGTAAAAGTAAAGACAGCATGAAAATGGTACAAATGTGTTCACATGCTTCTGTCCAATCATTCATTTTTAGTGAGTTAATATTTGAAATCAACCCAAGTTACAAAACATGCAGTCCCTGGTGGTTATTGTGAGCTGAGTAATTTTGAATAATTACCATAATTAGAATATTGGCAGCTAAAAGCAGGTTTTATATTTTAAACTGACAGTCGATGCTACTTAAAGAGAACAAAGAACAGCCTGTTTTACAGCTAATAATTAAAGTCTGTTTCTTAACTGCAAGTGGAGCAAAAAGCAAATTATTTTTTGCTCAGCAGCCAAGTGAGAATTGCACAATAGCTGCTTGTCAGATCTTTAAACGACTTTTTAAGAAGAGATGCAGAAAGTGAGGCAAAAACCTCATTCTGCAGGAGACAAGTCTGCTAATCTTTAAATAATAAACTGTACAATTTATTATTATCATGTTACAGATGGAGTTTAATTCTGACCAGATTGATGAGCAAACAGCTGGTCCGTTTTGTTTTCTGCTGCCTAAAAAGATCTCCAGCCTTGAAAATTAAAAAAAAATTCTTTACATCACTGTGGATTTAGAGTTACATGACTATTTTAACAGATTATTATATTCCATCCGGTCAGTTTTAAACAAGGCCTTTCATAGCAACATCTACAACAAGTAAGATATTAACTGCTCATAACCCCATTCAAAGAATCTGAACCTCTGCTTCTCACCAGCACAGCGTTACGGCAGCGACCGCCACCCATGTGACGCAGCAGATGCCCTTCCCCTTTTTCCCACTGTAACCGTGACCCGTGCTCCCGTCTTCATCTTCCTCCTCCTCAGAGCCCTCGCTCCGGTCACCACGGTGACAGCAGCAGTAGTGTATGAGGAAGGAGAGAACCACCAAGAGGGAGATGACGAGAGCGATGGCCGACAGGCTGGACAGAACCAGCAAAGTCTGTAAAAAAAAAAAGGATGAGGAGGTGGGTTAAGAAAGGCTGATGAGTCGGCATGTTTAAAAATATATATTTATCTGTCGTTTATACTAACAGCTGGACGTGGTGATTAAAGGTGAAAAATCATATAGATACATAATTCCTGCACACATTACTGTGAACTTCAGCATATTTTTTATGATCTACCCTTTTTTTGGGGGGAGGGGGGTGCATTATGCAAGATCAACTTTTTTGAGCTTTATATCATGTTGTAAAGTTAATCTCTGTTGCTTTGATTCATTCATGCATGTTAGAGAAACCCTTCAATCACCTGTGGTAGCCATTCAGAGCTACCTAAATGTTTGCTCATACAAAGCACCGCCTATTTACACAAAGCTCCTCCCTGGAGCTCAGTCCGCAGCTGAGCTCCCGACCCACAGAGCACCCCTCCCCGGTGCCTCCCCCACACACCTCCACCACTAGTGGCAGCAACAATTAGCAAACACCTGGTGGAACTGCACACCAGTCGAGCTTGTAACGCTAACTGTTTCTCAGTTCAATCCTTTTCGAATTAAAAAATTCCTTCGAGCAAATTAATTTTTTTGCGATTCCTAAGGATAACACGGTTCGTCAAAAATAGTTGGGACGAAACAAACCTCCTCCGAAGTTTTTTGTTTTTTATTAGTGCAGGGCATTTTACCAATGACAGCTTTCTATACAGTTACAGTTTCTTCGCAAAAAGTAGTTTAACATTGACGTATATGTATCAGAGGATGACTGTTACCAAGCTTTAAGAGCCTCTGTACTCACTCCGCTTCTTCAGAAAACTTACTTTCCATTCAAGTAAAGTTAAACTGAGTTCCATTTTCCAAAACAGATATTATATAATGTTGCTTCTTTTTTTACAAACATATACAACACTCCTACAAAAGTCTGTAAAATGCATGAAGCATTGTTATGAAGGCATACTGAAAGTGGAGTGTCAGAAACTGTAGGAGGTTTTAAAGAGACAGAGGCCAAATTCAAGGAGTTTGACCCAAAGTCAAATTTATTTTTGATATATTCAGCATTTTCATAACAACTGAAGGTAACATAGCTACTGGATTGTGGTATAGAATTGAACTATTTGCCTGTAAAATACATAATACCTCCTTTAAAACCTTGATGTTTCTCTGCACCATGATGGAGGTTAAGGACACTAAGCCATATCAGATTCCACTTTTGATCCATGTCACAAAGTCAACATTACTGAAACCACATTTTGCTCCAGACACATTTCTGCAGTATTATCCTCCATCCATCTGTCCGTCTGTCACTCCACCTTCCTCTCTGTCTCACCTCCTGTTCTCCGAAGCCCCTCCTCATCGCTTCGCTCCACCCATCGCCCCCCCCCCCCCCCCCCCCCCCCCCACTTACCCCAAAACCCGGGTTTTCCCCACACCCCCCCCCCCCCCCCCCTTCTCTGTGAGTGCTCTGTCTCTTTTGTCTTTCTGTTCTGCAGGATGAACCCACCTCCTCTCCAGTAAAATCAGGACCACCATGAGACAGGGCTTGCTGGGAGAGAGGTGAAACGTTGCATTTTTGCAATGCAAAAATAGCAACATGCAAAGAGAGAAAAGCATACTCTCTCTCAAGGACTACAGTATCTCAACAAAAACTGACCATGCTTGAGGTAACTGCAGGGATTTAGTGCGATCTTACACCTATAATTGTGTCAATTAATAAACATGGAAAAGAGTTTTAGAGCCCTGTAAATGTCGTTTTCACGGTTCAGTGGGTTGATATTAATTCAGGGATTTACGGAGCAATTATTACAATCGTGTGGCACAAATTGCTCATCCTTGTAGTAAATTAGACCTGTACACAGTAATCAATATGCAGTGAAGCACCTCAAGTTAAGACGTGATGTGAGCACCTGAGTCAGGAGTCCGTTACCTGCTGGTACTCCCAGCTGTCCGGGACGAAGAGGTTATCCCTCATCTGCATGCCGAAGTCCAGCCGGGGCAGAGCGTGACACATCCTCACCCATATCGAAGCAGTGTAGCTGGGCACTGTTGTCATGGCAGCCATTTTTAAAATTTATTAGTTTTTTATTTTACTGCCAGCTGTCCCCTCCTCCACCCTGCAGGAGGGAAAACAGGGGTCAGAAGAATCGTGACGTGAAGGAAGAAGGGATGATGAAAAGGGGTAAAGGGAGGTGAAGGTTTTCCTGAGCACAGAATAACGAGTCAACAAGGACTGAGACCACTTCGTCTTATAGTTACAGCTGAAAATAGCACCTAAAGAATCCTCAAGTGTGTAGATTAATGAGTTTACACACGAGGTGGATAGTTTGGATCTTTGTAAGTGGGTTTCTGTGGAATGGGTACAAACAATTAATATCTTACTTGTCACAAAGAGACTGTCACAGTTTCCAACAGACGATGCACAAAATGCAAACGTAGGAACGTGTCTCTACGCTGCTCGGCTGAGGAACTTGAAAGGAAGCTTGCGTAAAAGTCTCTGGTTACTTGCGGGTTTAAACTGCAGCTGCAGCATCTAGCTGTTGCATTTATTGTTAAATCTGAGTAACCTCCAACAGGATTTTCAATATATTTCCACCAGAATAACCACGTAGCACAAAACTGATTGTCTAAATGTTATGTATTTGAGATTAAGGTTGTTTTAAAATGGCAGCAGTCCATTCAGGTTAGCTGTTAGCTTGTAAATAAATTTTGAAATTAACTCTTTTTTCCAAACTGAAAAGGTGGCTCAAAGTGCTATCTACAACAGGTAATATATTTTTTGTTTGTAACTTTTCCACAGAACTCCACTTTAAAAATATATGAACTATGTTTTATTTCCTGTAACATCAAATCAATGATGCATTAGACAATGCCTTTTCTATTTCTACAAAATAATTTTTCATCTTAATTTTAAAATGGTGCATAAATGAGAGGATCTGCATAAACTACAGTATAATACAAAATTAAACTACTACCACCTACAGTCAAGGTTTTTCAAAAGAGATCTTCCTAGAGAAAATATACAGGAGTGTGTACACGTTGTAAGAAAGGCCACAACATTAAACCAGATGAATTAAGATGTCATCATCCACTCAACTTTTTACTAAAGCTAGTCATGAGGGGACACAGAAGGGTAAATAAAGAGGAAAAAATATTTAGATTTAACTCAACAAAGACTTCCTTTACACATGAACAATCTCTGGAAACTTCTGCATTTTTTAGGTTAATTAGTGCTAGGACTTTTGTATTGTTTTTAACGACATGCACACAAACACAGTCTCGAACACAAAACAATTACGAACAGACAAAAACAAGGGGACGTCGAACCCCGCTTGCACTCACTACATACACATGACACGACACCAAAGAACCACAGCCGAAGCATCCAAACCAATAAGTCAGGTGATGGGGCGCATGACCCTCTATGAACAATCAAGACTATCGTTAGGCGATGGTCCTCTTTTGCATGTGGCTAACCTGTTTGTCCACCATGTGGAGGCAGTGCTTATAAAGCTGAGTTCACCTGAAACTCATCAGACTGAAGAAGTCTCTTGGAGGAGAGACGAAACGTTTCACTAAAGAAGAACCCATCCAGGGGACCTACTTATTTTTTCTTTTTGACAAAACAATTACACCAAACATGGTGAATAACAGTGGTGTGCGTGGTCCCATTAACCAGCTAACAGCTAATAGCGGAACTAATTCTTCATTAAACAGATTAGCTTTGTCACTATCGCTGAAAACTGTTAGCAGACCAGTTAGCAGGTTTATGTCAGTCCCACTAGTCTTTAGCTGGAAGGAGACGAAGGCTGAGCCTCAATTCAAGGATTGCAGCCAACGTAGGGCGCATTTGTCGGCTGCTTACATCAATGTGCCACAGGTTGTTCCAATTAGGTGCCTACACATGCGGCCGACAAAACCCAGGAAACGTGGCCGACAATACCCCAGGATTCATGAGACCATCAGCAAACGAAACAGGAAAACAAAGATGGTGAAAGTTGTTTTTTTTATGGCAGAGTTTGGAAATTCATCATGGACCAAAGAATTTGTTTTTAAATGTAATTTTAACAATGTAGCTGACAAATTTATGCTGCAATGAGATGTTAAATAATATGCAATTACAAATACTGATAATGGAGCCAAACCCAAATTATTAATGCTTTTTATGTATTTAGCCTGCCAATGTTTTTTAATACTGAATTTTGTAAAGTTATACTCTGGAAAGACAACTGAAGACGTGATATCAATTGTAAAACCATGGTAACGGGGTAGCACATAGTCATGCAAACATAAGTCATTTGTAGACTAAAAATCTCATTTCACAGCAGTTTATGAAGCCTATGTTATGGAATAATTATGTATAACTGTTTTACCTTGACGCTGTCCAGTACTCATATCTTATGATAACTAGTTTCGGCTGTTTTAATCTGTTGCCCTAGACTTTAAGACTCCAGCAATGCATGACCTCTCTTATTTTGATAAGGTAGTTCCTGGGCTGAGAGCCCTGTTATTGGTTAGGTGGTTACAGTTGTCGAACTGTAATTGGTTGTAAACGTGTTGCAGGATGTTATATTATCGGCTGCTCTGCGCTGATGCGGCAGCCACAACTTGACAGACTTCTCTAATTGACTTCTGCTCTTTTGTTGCTCAGATTAAATCATTTGACAACCATACACGCAGACTTTCTGTGCATTTATTCCAACGTGTTTCTGCATTCTTGGTAAATCTTGCCACCACACCTACATGGTTGACCTACGGCCCAGGTAGGCTGCAGTCTATGTGGGACAGTCATCTTAGCAGTTAGTGTTTAGCTGTTTATTTTAGCTTCCACTAATTTTTATTTGTAGCTGTTTAGCGCTAGCGAGGCTATATTTTATGTTAGCACATTTTGAGTTAGCAAAGCTAACTTTTCGGTTAGTTGTGCCTACCACTGGTGAAAACACAAACCGTAGTTTGCACCAAGGATGAAGTTGATTCTACCAAAGAGTGAGAAACACAAACGGCACTCTGCTAATGTATCTGCCATTGTTACTGTTGTTCATCTACTGGAGCGAGCACAGAAAAACTGACTGCAGCCGTCCATAGTGCATAATTTCACAGAGATGTCAGGCGTTTCCTAAAACCTCCACTCCAAAAGCTTTAGTTTCAGAGAAAATGACTGCTGTTGTCCTGTACATGAACAATTGAAACACAACAGAAATGAGTTGGTTTCTCCTAAAAACACCATCATGTAAACTGGACCAAAGACAGAACAGAGGTCAGTATGGGCAAGAACAACCTCTACACCAGGGGTGTCAAACTCCAGTCCTCGAGGGCCGCTATCCTGCATGTTTTAGAGGTTTTCCAGCTCCAACACACCTGATTCAGTGATTGAATTAACTCTTCAAGTTGTGCAGAAGCCTGTTATCACCCAGCCATCAAAGTCAGGTGTGTTGGAGCAGGAAAACCTCTAAAACATGCAGGATAGCGGCCCTCGAGGACTGGAGTTTGACACCCCTGCTCTACACGTTAAGAAGCCATCAGAGAGTGAAGCATTTTAACACATCTCAAAAGATTGAACAGAGGAAACTATTAAAACTATCAAATATAAAGAGTGATAAAGCTCAACTCAGTGCTAATTTCACAGCCTGACACAGATCTGCATCAATAGTCCTGTGCTTGTGTGTGATTTTAACGTCTGCCTTTTTAACAGATTCTTTTAATAAATAAAACTTTAAATCAGCCCTCTGTTCTACTTTACTGAGGCTTATTTCTGTCTCTATTGATTCCTCTCACAGAGGCAGCTGCCACGCTTATAAAACATCCAAACATTTGCAGAGTTCAATGTAGCGCCTGACAACAAGTTTTGATTTTTTTTTTTTTTTTTTGCCTCCATTTGAACAAGCTCATCATTCAGGTCTGGGTCGGCTGCAACAGAGGACCAGATCGCCCACGGGCCCAGACAGCAGCGCTCTAAGCCCATTACAGTAAGTCCGTTCACCCTAATGGGTCCAGCAGCCCAACTGTCACAAATCAACTCACTGCCAGCGCTCCATTTCCATTATTAAAACTGAACAGATCCATCCACACCTCAGCAGCGTAAACAAACGTGATCTTTTTACACACACAATCATTTAGATTTAATAAATTCATTTGATTAGACATGTAATTAGAGCAGCTCTGCCACGGACATTCATCAGCTACTGAGGGGGAAAGCCTTTCGAGTGGCGCAATAAACAACTGAAGGAACAATTCCACGGTAAAAGACAAATTAGTTGGTCCGTTGAGATTCCCCACCACCAGTGAAGTTGGTCAATACAAAAAGCCACGATGATAATCAGTGTCAGTTTAAAAGTCTTCTGAGGTACCACTTGGGTGGAACATTTCTAGTAAATTTACAAAACTTTCTGGAAACTTTCATTGAAAAGGTAAGGTGGGGAAGCCTTCCAAATTGGAAACTTTCCATGGTAATTATGGAAAATCGCTGGGAAATAGAGGTGACTGAAACAAACTATCATATCCAAACAAGTATTCAAACATCTTGTTTCAACTTAAGCAGATAACATGATGAGTTTAATCTTACTGTATGTTAGGGAAAATAGCAAATTAAGTGACATAATTTGCATTAGAAGATGTCTGTCAACAACACAACATTTAGAGATCTTGAACATTAAGAACTCACTTTTTTGTTTTGTTTTTGACGTGACTACATTGCCATTTTTATATAAAGCAGTAAAATCTGAATATTGCAAATCCCAAAAGAAAATAAACAAAATGTCTAAATCTATTTACAGAAAAACGTCCAATTTCATTCCCACAACTCTGATCAAAACTACGCACATGTTATTTCATCACTGCATTGGTTTATTTTTTTCTTTTATCTACAAACAATAAGTAAACTGCATTTAAAAACAAAATTATTTACAACTCTGAACTAAACTGTTCTTTTTTCCATTTGTCCCAACACGTGCAGGTGAGAGAGTGGATGCAATCAGACATAAAGCTGATGAAAAAGTGATAGTTTATTCTGTTTTAGGATGTGATACATCTCATTGCTTAGAACAGCAATACAACCTGATTGTTTCAGTTAAGATTACGCAAAATAAAATGTCCAACTATGTTAAAAACCTTGTTAAAAGCAAGCCTTTATATTAATAATTCCAGGTTTACTCAATTTCCATTAACCCCTGTTGAAATTTTCTTAATTTGAAAATTCCTGGAATGTAGCACTTCTGAGTATCGTACACAGGGACGCCAACAAGAGGGGGTGGGGAGGGGGCAATGGCCACTACCTAAAAACTTGGTCTCTCTCCCACCTTGGTCAGATAGTTTTATTTTCTCAAGCTTTTGTTTTGTGTTCATTTTTAATTTCTCATTGTTATTTAGGGAATAAAAGGTTTTTGAGCAATTAGGTGTTAAAAATATAAATATATATTTAATTTACATTAAAAAAATACTTACAATCTAGCCGCTCTGAATAAGGATTTCCCGTCTAATGCTAATTGGATGCTGTGTCTCAAGAAGTTATAAACATAATAAGTCTTATCAATGTAAATTTTGGAAAGGACAAGCTTCAGTAAACTGAGTAGTGACTGAGCTTTTCTCAGTAATTTTTTTTCCGGCTGCTCCCTTCTTCAGGGGTCGTCACAGCAACTGAACTCTTTTTAAGATTTGGGGATTATTTTTATGCCAGATGTCTTTCCTGATAGGACCACTCAGCTGCCACAGCCCCCATGTGGAGCAGAGGGCTGCTATATAAGGTGCAGCTGGGGGGCAGGTCCTCGCTCTGGCTTTTGTTTTTGGCGCCACCCAGTAGCCCCCCGACATTAAAAATGTTTGGACACACCTTTCTGCACAATAACATGTTAAGATGGATTGAAGATTATTGAAAAGGTCAAAGATCAGGTGAAGAATCTCCTCCGATTAAAAAACAGCAGCATGTTAATAAGGAACTGATGGAAGCGAGGGGCGGGGGGATCTTGGAGAGGTGGGGTTACTCAGCAGTTGTCACAGATAGGAAGCCTCAAGGTGACGTGATTTCTCCTGCCAGTCTCTTATTAACATCATTGCGTAACAAGACACAAATATGTGAGCTTCTGAGCCGTACCGCTGGAAAGGAACTACCAAAAAATAAAAAAATAAAAAATATGGTAAAGACAAGGAGAGAGGCAGAATAAAACCACCATTTAACCTTAATATAAGCTCAGATTGTTTTTGTAACAGGAAAAATATTTTGTCTTGTTTTTTCGTAACGCTCACTCAGAAGCAGCAATGATATCTCTCACATATGTGAGACTCCATGATGTCTGCATGTAAAGAAAAGGGCCATTTTGTGAGGCAGTTTATGAGAACTGGGCTAAAGCATCTTCTGTCAGCTGTATTTAAGATCATATTTAGCGCACGAAAATTCTCCCCACCTTCTCTGCTTTTGGTTGTCTGACTCAGAGACTGAATCAGATGGCACAGATAGGGTTTTACAGCTGGACTGATGCACTTTGCCAATCAGACCTCATAACATCTGTCATGATTATTGCCTCAAGTCGTCAACTTGAAGCTTCCCAACAGCAAAACTTCTTTAGGGACCATCATTTATGAGAATCTTTAGGACCCATTTTATCAGCTGAGATAAACTAATTACCAAGCCAGTAAAAGCTTTAAACACTGAAAAACATTCCCTTTGCTCCAACTCTTGACCAAAGGCAATAAAACAGCTGAAGTGTCCACCGTGACATGAAGTTTGGAGGGGACAAAATCTGTGGACACCGGTAAAACTTTCAGGTAATTTTCTGACTCTTGACATATTTGGGGAATAAATTAGTGGATACGATCAAAGCATTAGAGAATCATCTGCTGTTTTGCATCTCCTAAAAATGTCCATAGAAGAAGACAATTAGGCTTGATGGTTGCAAAGATAACAGATGAAACCCAGCGGCTAAAACAGCATAATGGTTTCACCCAAAACCCACTGAGCACATTTGCAAAACATAACTATGGAGCCATATTGGAAACAAACAATAAAACTGTCAAATAAACATGTGTTGGGTATTATATTCCATTTCAATGAGGATGATTAATTTTCTACAAGAATCAGTTTCTTACCTCTGTCGACTGATGAGGGGGATTTTCTCTCTCCTTATGTCTCTTCTCTCTGCTGGTGCCCGTGAAATATTTACCCACTCAGAGAGGTATGGTGGCTGCCGTTAGCGCTTGATGCTCTTGAAAATTCATCATCCTGAAAAAAAACCCACTCAGAGACATGCCTAAAAAATATAAATGTTGCCACAATCAGAAGAGGGAGGAGTGAGGGGATACCAGCGACTCCGTCAGTTTACTGAAATATTAAAGGGTCAATAATTGTGTGGTTGTCTGGTGACAGAGAAGAGGTGCTTGTGTTGATGGATGGGAGAGGAGCTCTCAACGAGCGCGAATTGGCGAGCGAGTGAGCGAGAGAAAGAGAGGGGGGGGGGCGAGTAGAGGGGAGGGGAGGGAGGGATTAAGATTGAGGAGACACCCCTGAGGGACTTTTTAACATTGCATTGTTGCCCCTTCGTCGCTTAACTCCCAAATGACTTCGCATCACCACAGTGACATGATATTGCTCCGAGATAATTAATCTGTTACCGCGGATTAGACGGGTCTGACACCTTCGCTCGGTCAGCTCAAGAGAGGCTCGACTTGTGGTACCAACCCCCCCAACAAGAGAGGCTCGACTTGTGGTACCAACCCCCCCAACAAGAGAGGCTCGACTTGTGGTACCAACCCCGCCAACAAAAATCTAATTTCTTGTTCAGAACAGCAGCCTGAACCCAGTCCAGATTACCAAGGCAAAGAGTACAAAAAAAAGTCCTTGCAGTGGGTGCACGGACTGAAGAGGAGGGCTTTTTAAAAGTCCGGTCACATCTTGGATGTAAAGTGGGAAACCCCTGGCTGAAAGAAAAAATAAGAGGCGAACGATGGACCTAAAACTGGAGGCAAATTGGCACAAAGAGATGAATTTTAGGAGGAAGAGATGCAGAGAACATGAAATACTGAAAAGAGGGGTGGGTGGGTTCCCAGGGAGGGATGCTGAGAAACAAAAAAAAAAATGAGAGAGGGAGGGTGAGCAATGGATGGAGCAAACAATGAAGAGAAAAAGGGGCAAAAGCAGTGAATTTGTAGGCAGGAGCAGTTTTCAGAGGAGGCTGCAGGAGCAGCAGCATCAACACTGATTTAGAGGCGGCAGCGAACGTGTAACAACGTGACACATGTGATGAGCTGATTTATATATTTTTTAAAAAGATGGTGGGACCAAATCATGTTGGGGTGAAACGTGGAGAGAAAGAATAAAAAGCGTTTGTCTTCCACTGGAGAAAAAAGGGGGGCAGAGGCAGCCGAGAAGAGAGAGGATGGGGGAGGAGGAGGAGGAGGGGGACGTTGGTTTTTCTGTGTCACTGAAAGAGGAGAGTGGGGGAAGGGAGGTAATGCGAGCAAACAGAAGAGAGCACACTCACTGACTCATAAAGCTCCAGTTTTTACGCGTGTATCGGTGAGGAAAAATGGAGAAGACAACAGAAAATTATGTTATTTATGCAAGACGTCAGCTTTGCTTTTTTTGTTTGGTGGGGGTGGGGGGGCACGTCGGAGCATCCATCACTGCGAGGATAAAATATCACCACTCAAAGAGGTCTTAACGCACCCAATTTAATATTTAATCTCCAACAAGCTGTTAGAATAATGTGCAGAACAGAAAACGATTAATTCTTGTTTAAACATTCTTCAGATTGAACAGATTGTATAAATCAGAGAATTAAGAGAACTAAATCAGTTAACGATGGTTTTACAACACAAATAAATACGTTTTAGCTCCTTGTGAAGAACTGATTTTTTCACAAGGAATTTGTTGTAAACAAATACACATATAGTGTCTGTGTGGAGGCAAAAATTAATAAAGATTAACCCCTGAATCATGATCCATCAGTTTTTAAAAAAGCAGAGAAAATTTGGTATTATTTCTATTTAAGGCAAGACAGACAGTTTACAAAATGATTTAACAATGACAGAAAATTGATAAAAATCATTACAAATTTATTCCCAATGAGCTCTTCTGTCAGAGAGGTACTACAATTGTAAAATTAGGTTATGAATCTGCAATAAAATATATTTTACTGACCGTTTTCTATCTTTTAAAGTCCACTTCACTTCAGGTGTGTTAAATTATCTTGATTCGATCAGTAGGCAGTGAACACTTGTAAAATTACATTTAAAAAGCAACCCTCATACAGTTCCAGCATCAACCTCCTGATTACAACAACTGAACCATGTCCCTAATATTTCCTAACTTAAAAGGTAAAAACTTTAATATTTTATGTCTCTGTGTCTTCCCCAAGAGGCTTTATTACATCCAGAGGTTCTGGTGAGCATTTCCAAGAATTAAAACTTTCTACAGAGTTGTTTTGTTTCCTGAGAGTCACTGAGGTTACATGAATAAGTTCTGTTTTATCGAGCGCTCTGTGACTAACAGCTTAAAAATGTCCAAAGACAACTCAGTTCAGCTACAGTTCATTATGACTAAACCTATTAAATACAACTTGAAATTTATTTTTTAATGAAATATGGAAATAGTGTCATTAATGGATGATTTTCTTTGATTTTATTTGGTTTTATATGACTTTTAAAACTGTTTATTATTATTACTGATAAGCTCAGTGTTTGGTTTAATTTAAGGAAAATAAATAAAATGTCCTTATAAAAGAAAACATTTTTTCTGACACTAATAAAAACATTAAAGGCATCAGCTTTAACATAAACTTAGCAAAAAAAGTAAGCAAATTGGTGTTTGGTAGATAATTTCTTTGTTTTAACAGTGCTTCTTGACAAAACATCTTATTCTAGGCACCTGATTGGCCCCAGAAGCTCAAAACAAGTGTTAATAGCAACAACAAAATAAGCTGTTTAGCAGAGAAGATTTGGCAAAATTTTCATGTGCCCAACCCTCATCCTCAGCTCTACTGCTCATCCCACAAATGCATGTTCCTTACAAATGTGGCACCATTTAAAAATGAAATTAACAGGCTTTCTTAATGTATAAGATTTATTGCCAAGAAGCATTGTTACAACAAAGAAATAATCTGTCAAACACAAATGTCCTTACTTTATGTGCTGTTTATAAAAGGCCCAAACCTCCTGCATCAACACTAGTGTTGTAAACTAACCTTTAGCACTACATAATAATGGGGCAGCTGTGGCAGAGTGGCTAAGGGAGTCGTCCTGGAACCGGAAGGTTGCCGGCTCGATCCCCCGTCCAGCTGTCTCAGTTGTTGTGTCCTTGGGCAAGACACTTCACCCCTAATGCCTCTGATGTGTGTCCCATCAGTGTATGAATTTGATTGGCACTGATTAGTCTCCACAGTGATTGTACATGTTAGTTTTGTAGGAGATCTAGTAGAGTGCTGTGTGAATGGGTAAATGAGGACACAGATTGTAGTGTGAAGCGCTTTGAGTGTCCTGGATGGATAGAAAAGCGATATATACCGGTGAGTACAGTCCATTTACCATTTACATAATTACTGTTTGTACCAGGGTTCGACAAATTCTATTGCCCGACTGCCCGGGGCAGGTAAAACCCATTGTCGGGCAGGTGGGTGTGTCCCAATGCCCGACCTGCCCGACCGGGCAGGTAAACAATTTCTTTTATTTTTTTTATAGGGCCATTTATTCAAAATATTCTGAAAATAAATGAAGAAATATGGCGTTTTAAACACGTAAAGAGAGAATAAATCGTCAAAATTTCCCCCTCCCGCTGTAGAAAAGTTACATCTTGCTGTCGTGTCACAGGATCACAAATTCCTCCCTCCTTCCTGCTGCACATCGCGCAGAGAGAAGGTTTAACAACCGTAGCTTTTTTCACACCTGTTTTCTGAGGAAAAAAATATGTTTTTTTAATGTATTGTTACCCGCAGAGATGAAAAAAAATGTGGACGTTCGTTCAGTCATAAATCCATCTTGCTAATGTCGGCTTCTGCTCTGATGACGATGATGATGAAGATGAGAGCACAGCAGCACCAGGTCAGAAGCTCATTGTACGGCAGGCCGATCTATCATTTATTTGGCTTTACCACACTTACACTCACTGGCCACTTTATTAGGCACTTTATTTCTAATCAGCCAATCACATGGCGGCAACTCAGTGCATTTAGGCATGGTCAAGACAATCTCCTGCAGTTCAAACCGAGCATCAGTATGGGGAAGAAAGGTGATTTGAGTGCCTTTGAACGTGCATGGTTGTTGGTGCCAGAAGGGCTGGTCTGAGTATTTCAGAAACTGCTGATCTACTGGGATTTTCACGCACAACCATCTCTAGGGTTTACAGAGAATGGTCCGAAAAAGAAAAAACATCCAGTGAGTGGCAGTCCTGTGGGCGGAAATGCCTTGTTGATGCCAGAGGTCAGAGGAGAATGGGCAGACTGGTTCGAGCTGATAGAAAGGCAACAGTGACTCAAATAACCACCCGTTACAACCAAGGTAGGCAGAAGAGCATCTCTGAACACACAACATGTCGAACTTTGAGGCAGATGGGCTTCAGCAGCAGAAGACCACACCGGGTGCCACTCCTTTCAGCTAAGAACAGGAAACTGAGGCTACAATTTGCACAAGCTCAATGAAACTGGACAAGAGAAGATTGGAAAAATGTTGCCTGGTCTGATGAGTCTCGATTTCTGCTGTGACATTCGGATGGTAGGGTCAGAATTTGGCGTCAACAACATGAAAGCATGGATCCATCCTGCCTTGTATCAACGGTTCAGGCTGGTGGTGGTGGTGTCATGGTGTGGGGAATCTTTTCTTGGCACTCTTTGGGCCCCTTGGTAGCAATTGAGCATTGTTGCAACGCCACAGCCTACCTGAGTATTGTTGCTGACCATGTCCATCCCTTTATGACCACAATGTACCCAACATCTGATGGCTACTTTCAGCAGGATAATGCGCCATGTCATAAAGCTGGAATCATCTCAGACTGGTTTCTTGAACATGACAATGAGTTCACTGTACTCAAATGGCCTCCACAGTCACCAGATCTCAATCCAATAGAGCATCTTTGGGATGTGGTGGAACGGGAGATTCACATCATGGATGTGCAGCCGACAAATCTGCGGCAACTGTGTGATGCCATCATGTCAATATGGACCAAAATCTCTGAGGAATGCTTCCAGCACCTTGTTGAATCTATGCCACGAAGAATTGAGGCAGTTCTGAAGGCAAAAGGGGGTCCAACCCGTTACTAGCATGGTGTACCTAATAAAGTGGCCGGTGAGTGTATATTCTAGTTATCTGAAATTGTTTTATGACTAAATTAGACATACAGTATTAGTTATTTAGGATAAAATAATAAAATGTTTTCTTTTATTATTTTGTTTTATTTACTTTATTTTTTAAATTTGTAAATCTTTCCAGCTTGAGATTGTTTGTTTGTTGAAGTTGATTTTTGAAAATAGGGGGCAAATATGATAAAAAGTTTTTTTACTTCACTCTGCACCCTTTTACTTCAGGGTATGATTTACTTTGGGTTTTTTTTAATGCTGTACATAGATGGTTTTGTTTTTATGAATGAAAGAAAGAAACAAATAAATAGATATCTATTAATATATTTTGACAATTCAAAATACCTATTTAAGATATCTAATTATATTCTGACTTGTATAAATAACATTAGATTTATCATCATGTTGTATGGAGACTCCAGTTCAAGATATCTTAAATGTATCTTTGGATATGAGATTCACTATATAAGATTTAATTAATGTAAATTTCAGACTTTTTCATGTTCTGTAAATTGTATTTAAAACAAAGCTGCTGCTGTTGATCATTCTGTTTTCATAAACCCCACCCCCAAGGCCAATACTCTAGGGAAACACTTTTTTGAAGATGTTCTTGATAAAACAATTGACTGTTAGTAACTCAGTCTAAAATGTTTGCATCTGTTTAATCAGATGTCGTATATTATATAACCTCTGTATAACCATGTTAATATTTTTGTAGTACAAAGTACAGTACATGTTTTTCTTGTTTTATCAAAATTTGAACATTTTTGTTTCGGGCAGATAACTTTTCATATCGGGCAGGTAACATTTGTTGTCAGCTGCCCGAAAGGGCAGGTAAAAAAAGTAAAATCTTGTCGAACACTGGTTTGTACTGCAACATATATATATTCATCTACTTTGTAGTAATTGCTTGTGATAGGACTACAGAACTTCTTAATCATCGCAGAGTGACTGAGCAGACAGCCTGATAAAAACCATCGACTTCAGAACCACCGACAGTACAAAGGTGTAAGGTGTTAACTGGCAGGCGGCCAAAGTTCAAACCCTTCCCCACTTTCAGATCCCCCACCCCGTCAAAAACCTTCTCCCCCTCCTTGTCTTCTACCTTAGCCAGAGTGAGGTGGTACCGTGGGTTGTAGGAGCTCCTGTGGAGCCAGCCCTCTCTCCTGAAGGCCTCCTGCAGGCCACAGTTCAGCTGGTGGAGGTGAAGCTGAGGCTGGGGGCTCAGGTACAACACCTTCCCGTTGAAGTGCTTCAGCTTCACGGGGAAGGTCACGGCCACAGGTGGGTTGCGGTCCAGATGGGCAAACTTACGGAGGATCTCGGCGGCGGCGGCCACCTCGGCGGGGCCGTGCAGCACCAGGAGGCACAGGGTGACGTGAAGCTTGGAGGCGGTCAGCCAATGGGGGACAGAGGAGGGGAGCAGGGTGGTGAGCTCCTCCTGCAGCTGCTGGAAACAGGACAGGATGGAGGGAGTGTTGGCCCTGAAAGAGATGAAGTGTGTGGGCTGTTTTTTCGGGGGACGTCCACCTCGCTTCTCCTCTGTCTGCTTCGAAGGAGCGAAAGGGTTCTGAGGAGGAGCACAAAAATACTGACTAAAGATAAGCTGTAACATCAAAGGTGGAGGGAGGAGTGCGCTGTACACACATCTTCACTGGCTGGACAGCTTTCTTCCCATTCTTCAAACGACTCGTCCTCACCGTCTTCTCTTGCAGATGTCTCTTCTGGACATGATGACATTTCCTTTGACAAAGGCTGAAGTCTAAATTCAGACAGGTTGACAGAATTAGTTAAAATTTATTTGAAACGATTTAGCTATTAAAAAAAATCAATGCTCCACAGTAAAAAAAATAAAATCAACTTTTTAAATTAAACTTCCTGCCTGAGTCCAAATTCAGTTCTTGCATCCTTGGAAGGACCCGACCTACACGGCCTATGTGGGCCAGGTCCTTTGTCAACCACGACAATCAGAAGTGAGTGGCTGTGGACGCTCTAGTATTCAGCTTTATTCTGCCCTAACCACATCAAATTAGCAAATTAGTAAAATATGAATATATATTATTATTATTATATATTATTAATATTACAGATTAACAGAATTAGCTTAGAAGCAATGCATGAAGAACTAATAGACCTGCCATACAAGCTCAATCACAATGATTTCTGACAAGAATAATAAAAACATGATTCTGCAAATGACAAAAGCCTAACCACCAGACTTTTATTTGAAACTGTACTCCTGTCTCACTCAATCTTAAGCTCTGTCTGCCATTACACATAAAAAAATATCCTGGTCGGCACGTAATGCATCCTGGGATAGGGTAGGCTGTGATGGATCCACCGGACCCATACCAGGACACATTTGTGGGCCACAATTGGAGGAGCCTTCAGCACATCGCTGTGATGTCATCAACCTTTGAATCCTGCAGCCCCTGAATTTTGAACACAGCCCTAGTCTCATGTTCCTTTTGCTTATTTCTTGCAACGTGCCTCCAAAACCTCTGAAGTTACTTATTTATCCAGATTCTGTAAAATCTCAGGCAACTCAAACCCTCAAGATATTAGAACATCTGAGTCATCAGTCAGAAGCTATAAATCCTCCTTCTTACACATCCTCCACATATTATTTCACAGATAAAGAAACTCTGACTTTATCTTTTTTACTAAAGTTTTTTTCCATTTTGCACAATCTGAGATATGAAGTAAAGAGTTCAGATCTTGCATAAATGCTGGTTTCTTGTACAGGAGGTTTGTTTTTTTTTGGTCTGATCTGAGTTAGAGATAAAAGATAAAAATAAACTGCAGACCTATTTGCAGCCTCCTCTGCAGCACACGATCCACGAGACTGCTGCTGTTCTTGTGAAATGTTTCCTCCACAGTGTGTTGAGTTAAAGGTGTGATTCATCTCAGTCAGCTCGTCTTCCTCCACATGTCTGATTTTAGTCTGAGATTCACCCTCTTCCTGCCCGCCGCTGGCAATTTTCTGCAATTCTGTTGTTTCTGCATCGAGTTTTTCTGCTTTCTTTTCCTCTGAAATAAATGTTTATATTTGTTAACTGTAACTCTGCAGATATTTTCTGGTTATAAGTACAGTCAATCAGAAATAAAGTATTCATTTACCCTTTACTTCCTCCTCCTTTCCAAAGGGGGGAGCCAGAGATTGACCGGTGGAGCCAAAAACCCTGTCGGTTCTGGTGTGGCGGTCCCAGACCCGGTGCCCTTTGTGACTGAAGTACTGGATCCTGTGTCTGGGCAGGGCCAGCTCAGTCGAGTAGTCGCAGTCGCAGGGGTTCGTGTCCCAGTTGAAATCACAGAAAGGGCGCTCCAGCACGCCCAGGAAGCGGTCCACGTAGCCCACAACAAACTCTGATGCATCCACACAGGAGTCCCACAAGATGCGTGAAATAACCTCGTCAGCCGTGCGCATACGAGGTTTTTTATTCACCTCTGCTGGAGGAAAAACAAAGAGTTTTATCAGTTTTGTTCCAGATGGGTCACTGATTTATAACATCATCAGCTGACAGTAAACAAAATAAATAAGAAAGGACCTCTCTCCTCATGTTTTGGCCTCGCTGTTTGGTTCCCACTGCTTTTTTTCTTTTTGTGCTTTTCCACTTTTCCCTCATCCTGTTTGTCATCCGTGTCAGGAGATACAGTGTCTGAATCATCCAACAGTGGGCCACTGACAAACAACAAGAGCAGAGAAAGTGAGGGGGAAAAAAACATAATATGCACAGTAAACATGACAAACAGAGGGAAACTGTATCTAAATATGACTTAAAAACGTGTTGTTAAGAATTTCTTTCTCAGATGAAGCAGAACAATAAAAAAAATAACAATCAAACAGTTAGTTTAAATTTTCTAGAGAACTAAAAGAGATTTTTATGTTTCTTGCGGCTGTGGAGAACAAAGTGAGGTGAGCAAACCTGTGCAATAAACGACATCTGTTGCCAAAGTGACACTTTCCCATCAGGAAATAATGGCAGACGTTTAACTCATCCACATTCAACCCAGCTGACTCTGAAAATGAGATAGAAAGAAAGAAAGAAAGAAAGAAAGAAAGAAAGAAAGAAAGAAAGAAAGAAAGAAAGAAAGAAAGAAAGAAAG
>NW_013952495.1:1528450-1531129 GCF_001266775.1 Austrofundulus limnaeus
GTTGTGTTATAAAATTTGTCTGTAAAGAAAGCATTTTCTAATTTCAGGAAAAGACAGGAGAAATAAAAATTAAAATTAAAAAGTGATCATGTTTTTATTGTGCTTACAGGTATGAAACAATCAAAGAAAATTTTACAATTTGATTTTGGTTATATAGTCATATGAAAAAAGTTTTGGCACCCCTGATATGCTTAACTATTTTTACCTCTGAATTTTCGGGTGTTTGGACCAGTTTTTTCAGTTTGAGATATTAAATAACACAGTAATATTTCTGTAGTGAATTTGACAAGTGCAAAAAAATTGTCATTTTGTTGATCTGAATACCTTTAACAACTTAGAACTAATTTATTGGAACACAAAATCGGTTTGGTAAGCTCATTAAGCCTTGAACTTCATAGACATTTGTATCCAATCATGAGAAAAGCTATTTAATGTGGCCACTTGCGAGTTGTTCTCCTCTTTGCGTCTCGTCTGAAGAGTGGCAACATATGAGCCTCAAAACACATCTACATTATGATTTAGAGGAAGGATACAAAAAGCTATCTCTGAGATTTCAGCTGCCAGTTTCCACTGTGAGGAACATAACACAGGCACATTTCTGGTTAAGCCCAGAAGTGGCAGGCCAAGAAAAATATCAGAGGCAGAGAAGGATGGTGAGAACCATTAAAAACAACCCACAGACCATCATGCTGCAGCTGGTGTCACTGTGTGCATTGTTCAAACATTTAGTGCACTTTGTACAAGAAGCTGTACAGAAGAGTGATGCAGCAGAAGGCTTCTGCACGCACACCACACATAGAGTCGCTTGAGATGTGCAAAAGCACATTTGGACAAGCCAGCTTTATTTTGGAATTATTTTGGTGCTGTGTACTGATGAAACAACGACTGAGTTGTCTGGGCACAACAACGGGTGTTATGCATGATGTGAAAAAACACAGCAAGAAAATTCCAAGAAAAACACTTGCTGCCCACCATTAAATTTGCTGGAGTTTCCTTCATGCTTTGGGTCTGTGTGGCCAAGGCCAGTACTAGGAATGCTGTTAATGACGGTCTCATGGATTCTACTCAATTTCAGCAGATTATTGAGAATAATGTTCAAGAATCAGTCGCAAAGTTGAAGTTATGTCGAGGATGGACATTTTAACAAGACAACAACCCAAAACTACAGAACCTTTTAGCCCCGAGGCCTACCAGCAGGTAAAGCAGGGCCTGATTATAGGAGATGTAGTTAATGGTAAATGTTGGCTTTAAAGCAGAATTTGCTTATTTTAAGACATTAACACATCCTTGAAGCTTTTGTGGGCCACACAAAATGCTGTGGCAAACCACAATTGGCCCATTGGCTTTGAGTTTGACGTGTTATAGGCGGTGTTGTTGGGCATAGCTAACAGCTAACCAAAAAGTTAGCTTTGCTAACTCACAATTCCCTAACTAAAAATATAGCTTCGCTAACGCTAAACACGTAGAAAAAAAATTGTGGAATCTAAAGCTAAACAGTTAGACAAGTCAAAATTAGCAGAAGTTAATCACTAACCACTAAACAACAGTCACTCAGTCTGGGTCACAGACTGGTGGGACTGACACAAATCTGTTGATATTAGTTTGTTAGTTAACTGTTAGCAGACTTAAAGTTGGCAAAACCTAATTTAGCAGAATGATGCCCACCACTGGTTCTCAGGTTTTCTTTCACAAAAAAATAATAAACTTCCTCAAACTGAACAACCCAGCAAACAGGAAGTGAACAAATATCAACTAATTTTGTTTTCAATTAAATGTCAGTGTTTTTTTTACCATATTCCTGAGAATTTTTAAAGAGATAAACAAGTGTGATATTTCCTATCATATACACTTCCTGAGAGTCTAATCCCTTTAACAGGTGGCAATGACTCAATCCAGATGACTCCGATGTCGGTCAAGGGTTTCAGACACTCCATTCACACAAGCACACACCCTGTAGGACTGTCTGAACAAAGCTGAATGTAACTTAGATAAAATACCATTACTAATGACTTTCTTTACTGGTGAGATGACTCCAGCTTCTGGAGCAGACTTTAAATACTTCCAGACACAAGTTCCTGGAAGCATTGCTCAAATTAATTTTTATTTATTTATTTCTTCTTCCTCCTGTTCTTTGGAATATTTTATCTGGATTTGGAGCCAATGACACGAGCATAAGAAGAAGCAGACAAGTTAATCCTATCCTCCTCTGGGGGTCAGAGTCTCGACTCGTTTGCTAAATCCAGGAAATTTTCCCCAACAGGACATCTCAGCAGGACATTAAATAAATTTGGCTGCTGCCTATCTTTCTTTCAGCTTCTTCCAGCTCCCCTTTCAGTACGAAGGTCAATAACCGCATGATACCCTGAATGATTCAGACTGTGCAGGAAATATGTAGATGTAATATTTAACTTAAATATAGTTATAAAACTACAGATTATTAAATTTACTGGGAAACTGTGTAAGGATTGTTGACACTGCAAGTCTATTAAGTTTGCACAAAGTAAAAAGACAAACAAGAAGGACCTGGGGTCTCATTTATAAAGGATTGCGTGGAAACCATACTAAAAGTGAACGWAYGGCCAAAAGGCGGAAATGGCGTACGCCAAAAAAAATTCAGATTTATAAAACCGTGCGTACGCACATTTCTGCGCATCTTTCATTTATAAATCACAGCCGCAC
>NW_013952495.1:1531984-1543813 GCF_001266775.1 Austrofundulus limnaeus
AGCTGGCGTGAGGCACCGCACATTTTCACGTCAAGTTTGGATTTTATAAATCACAACCTTAGCGTAAAAAGTGGCGTACGCAAGTTTCTGGGCTCAAATTGTGCGTACGCCAGTTTTATAAATCCGACCTCTGATGCGATCACAAACAAACAACCAAACAAATGGTAGGAAAACGTTTTTTTAAATTTGTAGAAACAAATGTGAGGCAGCCTTACCAAAACATAACTTTATTTATGGTTATTTAGATAAAGCTTATGGTTGTAAAAGCAACTGCTCAACATTCTGTAAAATTAGAAACAGACTAAATTAAATCCTAAAGTGAAATTACTCCAAATCAGGCCTATATCTTATCCAAATCAGTGGTTTCTATACACTTTAGATACTTTTTTTTTAAAGTGTTGCTGAAAGTTGTCACTCCTCCTTTTGCTGGCTGAAACGTAAATCAACTGTAAAATAAAAATAAAGCTGAACACAAACACTCTTAATGTGTCCTCTGTTTAATTGTGAAGGAAAGAAACAACAAAACTTCTCAGAGTGCAGAGGTGGAACAGTTAGGGGGGTTTCCATCAGTGTGGTTTAAGTGAAGTCAGTATTTACTCAGCACCTGTTTTTCCAGTTTCGACCACAAAAACACCAGATTCAAACAGAAAAACCAGTTCATCTTTACTGGGCCAGAAGACAGAATTTGTCCTGTTGAGGGCTAAAAACAAAGATTATAAAGGCAAACGGTCAGTTAAAAAGCTGAGAGTGCCTCATTAAGAAAATTCAAAAATAGCTTTTTTTCATTCAAATAAAAAAATAGCTTAAAGACGTGAAATATTTTCTCCTTATCTACCTGTGTCTTTGTATTAAAGTAACTAAAAGCACTGTGACTCTCTGGAGAAACAAACAATACACCTGAGAGAAGATCAAACTTATATTTATTGTGACATAAAGATGTGGCTCTTTAGACGTAGACACAACAACACAAATTTTAAAGGATTTTTCTAAAACTTGCTGAGACACATTTTTAGTTGATTTTAGTGGAAAAACATATAAAGGAGCGGATGTAGGGACAAATAAACTTTTCTTTAATGCCAACAAGTTAAAACAGAAAGATTACCTACAAACTCTATCTGCAGCTTGACTGTGGTGAAGGTCATCTGCAGTGCATTGTAAAGAGCTAACATCACAGAGGATTTCACCAAGACTCTTAACATCAAATCCCTGAATAAAAATTTAAGCAGAAGACATGCTTCCTCAGGAGGCTGAATAAGAATTCCCTTCTTCATTGTCACCACTTTTATTAGGACACCACTGAGATGATCTTAAGAAGTTGCACCACATTTTTGTACGGTAATGATGGCGTAACGCAGTGGTTTTCAAACTTCAGTTGCAGTAACTTGTGACCCCAGATATGACTGGTTTATCTTTGCTAACTTTAATAACTGTTAAACATGAGCACAATAACAACATAAACAAGCCTAATAATTATGATACTATGTTTATTCATTATTATTGTACTTTTCTTGAAGTGATTATGATAAAAAAATATTCCATTTGCTATTTATTTGACTATAAATTGATGTCTGGAAATAATCTGGGGACCCTCCCTTGATGTTTTATGACCCGCAGAAGGGTCTCAATCCCAACTTTGGGAACTGTAATGGAACTAATACTTTTATGTTTAAGCAAGTAATTCATGACATCCTTTAATGACCTWGGTTTTMMTSACATKCTGTTCATCTGCAGACAGAATGATTAAAGTCAGAACAATATTTGCTAACAACAGTCATTCTTAGATATCACTTGTGTTTATCTTTGTGTTTTCCATTGACCTTGTATCAAATCATGTTAAGATGACATAATGGTGTTTGTTAATATATATATATATAGTATATGAGGCCTCTCGAGACAGTGAGTAGTGTGGAGAGACAGTGACAGAGAGAAGCAGAGGCACAGAGACAGGCCAGGTTGTTCTCTGTGTTTCCTGTTGTTGCAATAAAACTCAGCTGATCGTCTCACGGAGTACCTTCATTCTTGGACCACGTATTTCTGTCTTTGTTAAATAAATATTGCCATAACAGGAACCATTGCTGTAACGGATATGAAGGGCCTGTAATGTGTGATGAAAATGGCTGGAGTTTCACTCTCATAGAAGAGCTTCTTGATAGGGGTGTAATAATACAACAACTGAGCTTTGCAGGTCTATTTATTTTTCCTAATTCTTATTAGTATCTAGTCTTAAAGGTCTCTAAAGGTAACCCTGGTAAAGTTAATATTTTCTGTTGTGAGTTTAAAACCCTCAAAAATGGAATTTTATGTTTGATATGGTTAAAGCTTCAAAGAGCCACTTCAGAGGGACCAAAGAGCTATATGTGGCCCAGGGGCCGCAGATTCTAGACCCCTGGTCTAGAACAGTGGTGTCCAATCCTGGTGCTGAGGGCCCCTAACCTGGATGTTTTAGAGCACATGTGTCAAACACTGTTTAGTCAAAATGTCCTGATGCATCTCAGTAATCCAGGTAAAAAATCAAAAAGAAAAAAAATTGTATAGGTCTTCTGGACGGGTTCTTCTTTAATGAAACGTTTCGTCTCTCCTCCAAGAGACTTCTTCAGTCTGAGAGTTTCAGGCAAAATTCAGGCTTTTAAGCCCTGCCTCCATGTGACTGATACTCACATCACATGGCTATCGTTCACACCTAATTAACGCCTATTGTTAACAGGGGGTGGAGTGATACTGCCAATGGCAGCGCTGTAGGAGGGGGACAACTGAAAACGGAGGCCTCCACCTCTGTTTAATGATGGACGGTCTTTCTTCACAAAAATGGCTTCTTTTACTCCTCTCTCAAACCAACGTTCCTCTCTATCAAGAATGAGAACATCCTCATCTCTGAAAGAGTGACCGCTGGCCTGTAAATGTGTTTGTCCCGGTAGGTGTTTGCCGTAATGTGGGACATTACGGCAAAGGCTGGTTCACCCCAAAAATCCGGTGCCCCGGCACAAACAGAGCAATGTTGTATATGCTGTTAAGTGCCAGGAGGACTGCGACCAGTTATACATCGGGGAAACAAAGCAGCCACTGTTCAAAAGAATGTCCCAACACAGACGAGCTACATCTAATGGCCAGAACTCTGCAGTTTTCACTCATTTACAGGCCAGCGGTCACTCTTTCAGAGATGAGGATGTTCTCATTCTTGATAGTGAGGAACGTTGGTTTGAGAGAGGAGTAAAAGAAGCCATTAAACAGAGGTGGAGGCCTCCGTTTTCAGTTGTCCCCCTCCTACAGCGCTACCATTGGCAGTATCACTCCACCCCCTGTTAACAATAGGTGTTAATTAGGTGTGAACGATAGCCATGTGATGTGAGTATCAGTCACMTGGAGGCAGGACTCAAAAGCCTGAATTTTGCCTGAAACTCTCAGACTGAAGAAGTCTCTTGGAGGAGAGACGAAACGTTTCATTAAAGAAGAACCCGTCCAGAGGACCTATACAGTTTTTTTCCTTTTTACTGTTTAGTCAAAGTTAAACATGAAAAGTCAAAGCTCATTACAAGTGGTCCTTCGAGGGCCACCATAATGCTCATGTGGCCCTCAGTGAAAATAAGTTTGACACCCCTGTTTTAGAGGATTCTCTGCTCTTCAAGTTTTGCAGAAGCCTGTTGATCACTGACTTACTTCAGGTATGTCAATGCAGAGGAACATCTAAATCATGCAGGATAGTAGGCTTTTAAGAACCAGGACTGGGCACCACCGGTCTACATTTTGAAGAGAAGTCCCATAAATCAGTTTATTTTACTCATTTGTGTGCCTCTTTGTTGGTAAGTTGTGCTTACTCAACAAATTTTGATGCCTTCAGACAACAAAAGAACAGCAAATAAAATGAGTTTACCTCCTTTCAGGGTGTCTTCATCTTTGTTATTTTTAGAGGGAACTTGTGGATCCGGTAAGTCAGTCAGGTTAGTGGGAGCAAGAAGGGTCCCATCATCTCTGTTTTTCTGATCCACTACTGGGTCTGAGGAAATTCCTGGTCCGTCTGCCATTCCCAGACCTGAAAAGTCACTGTGTCACTATACTGGGTGTTTTTACCTGAAATGTAAGTTCGTGTAATGTTACAAACCAGTCTCAAATTAACGAATTTAAAAACACTATAAGTTTAGTAGCTTTAAGAAATACAAACGCTAATGTTAAACCAATGAAACCAAGTACATTTATTTTTAAATATATATGTTTACAGTCCCACTTACCAGTTTGTAGCGCTTTAGCCAACGCACTGAGTCGCTCTAGTGCCCTTTAACCCCGCACGGAATTGTGGGTAATGAAGTTTTGAGTTGCATTATGACGAAACATTCTTCAATAAGCTGCGTAAAGCCCATTATTAACTCAAAAACGCAACAGTAAGAAAACGAATATGCTCAGAGACGACGTCTTGATTGTAAAACACAAACATGTTTTTGTTTTAATGGTTAAAATTTAAGGCTAACAGCGCAGCTGCTAGCCGAGCGTCACTTGAGCTCGAGCGCGTGACTCGGCGTCATCATGTGATAGTTCTGTTTGCTAACAACAGAGAGAGACGAAAAGCAGCTGAAAACATTAATTTTTTATCTTGAACTTATGGTTTAGGACGATCAGGTAGAGAACTGTTGGGACTTTTTTCGCATCGACGTTATTTTTCACGTTTTTTTCCCTCATCATGAAATGCTGAGTGAAGCTCTGAGCTCCTCCAGTCAGTTGAACTTCTGAAGGTAAGACCCACTAGTTGTTGCTAGTTGTGACCATGTCTTATGATGGCAGGTGTCAGCCTGTAAGGTTACTGACTGAAAGAAACTGAAGTGGCTCATTTGGTCTTAATGTTTGAATCTAGTAATCAAATTAGTTGAGCTTGATGAGTTTATGTCTGACAGCTATTGTTGTTTCTCAGATGAACGCTCTGGTAGCTCTGTGTCACTTCTGTGAGCTCCATGGACCTCGGACACTGTTTTGCACCGAGGCACTCCATCCTCCGTCCCCAGACCCTTCATCTCAAGTGGGTACCCCGGTACCTGGGGACAGAGACGGTGACAGAGAAGGAGAAGGTCTGACCATGAAGGCCAACAGTTCAGCGACACAAAGAGGAGAGATGTGTGAGGTGAGTGGACATGTCACAGACATAAAGTCCCCTTGCTCTGAGTGTATCTGAGTCACGTATCTCAAACGTTCTCATTGTCCTCCTTTCTGCTCCACACAGGGATGCCGATCTCTACCTGCGTCTCACCCGGGTTTTGTGAGCATCGATGACGAAACAGGCATTCGCTTTTTGAGCCATCAGCATCCCAGACAGTCGCAGCTCTTCAGTGTGGTCCGTCAGGCTTGTGTGCGAAGTCTCAGCTGCGAGGTACACAGTGACACACCACCAAATAATCCTCTTGTCTTGTAGAACTGTATCCTCAAACCTTACTTCTGCTGTGGCTTCAGGTGTGTCCTGGGCGCGAAGGACCTATTTTCTTCGGTGATGAACAACATGGGTTTGTGTTCTCACACACCTTTTTTATCAAAGACAGCCTGGCCAGGGGGTTCCAGCGTTGGTACAGTATCGTTGTGGTAGCCATGGACAGGATCTACCTCATTAACTCCTGGCCTTTCCTGTTACGACACCTCAAGCTCACCATACAAAGTCTGCAGAGCACGGCACTGAAAGTAGGGCATTAGATCAGCATGGACTGTGCCCACCTTTTATTATTATTATTAGTCAGTTTGATCATTTTGCACACTTTCTTTATCAGGTGTTTGACAGCGAACAGGGAGTCTGTCCGCAGCGAGCTCTGAGGATGAACAGCGTGTTTTCACCTGCCGTGTTTCCACATCAGAGGAGCGGCAACGCGGCCCGTTCATTAACGTCTCTCACCCAGCATCCCAATCTGTGGGCTAGTCTGCACTGCTCCTTCAGCTGGTGAGTTAAGAGACTCTCATTATTGCATTCATTTGTTTGTTATAGAATAGATATGTTGCTGATTTGAGCCTCTTCTTCATTTCCAGGTTGCTGAAGGCTTGTGGCAGTCGTCTGACGGAGAAGCTCCTTGAAGGGGCACCCACTGAAGACACTCTGGTGCTTATCGAGAGACAGACAGGTAAGACACGTAGTCCTTAATAGGAGGGTTTCACATCACGTCACGATGCAGTGCCACTAGAGCGAGAAGTTCGGATGGAGGGCAGGAAGTGAAAAAGTGGAGGATCTGCTATCTGACAAAATGCCCATATCTTGTGTAGTTTACGAGTGCTCCACTCATTCTAACTGAATTAATAATAAATAATTATACACTGATTAAATTAAATAATATTATGGCTCTTTTTATTAATGTTTGTCATATTTGAAGCACGTTGCAGCAGGAGGATACAAAATAGGGTTGATTCATGGGGGAAAAACACCTCATTCCACCCTCTGGTGTCACCCCCACCCCACCGAACAAACCTAAACCCCCCAAACTCCTTTCTGACTGAAGCCTGAAAATATTAGACAAGCGGCAAAAAATCTACAGGAGGATAAAAATAAAAAGAGGCGGAAGTTGAATAAAGTTCAGCTGCGATGGAGAGACAGCGCGATTGGAAGTCAGCAATGAGATTTCCGAAATTTATTACATTTATTATATTTGTATAACTATATTTCATAGTTACGGTGAAGTTTAGTCAGTTATTTTAGGGTTTTTGATGCAAAAAAAAAAGGCGATGAAGGTGGAGCTCCAGTCCAGCTGCGGACAGGTGGACCGAATCGGACCGAGCCGCAGCTTGAGAGAGGAGCTCAAAGGCAGAGATGGAGGAAAAACAGTCGGAGACAGAGTGAGGACTTTGATGAGGAAGTAGTTGATTCACTATTTCGATTATAAGAGGGAAGAGAAGAAGATCGAGCACCGAGCGGACTCTGTGTTCCCGTTACCGGTCTGCTGGGTCAGACGGTGCAGCGCTAATGGGATGCTAACTACACCGAACAGCTGATGAAAGCACGTAAACAACAGGAGGTGTAGAACTTTTTATTCAGCGGGTGGATCCACAAACTCAGTACCAAACAGCTCCACGATGATTATCGTTTGTTTTTTGCCAGGGTGAGTGTTTGTTTTGATATTGTTTTATATGTTAAGATAATGCTAACAGTAGTCGCTAACATCAACAAACTTCCAGCAGCTAACTACACAGAACTAGGGCAGCCTAAAGTCCAGATGAGGTCCACATTAAACTACCAGTAACTTAATATTCACTACTAAATAAATGATCATTATAAACATAACCTCTAAAACAAGTTAACAGCTAACATTCCTCTGATGTAGTGGCCTCTGCCTGCAGACACCGCGGCATTCTGCTCCTCCTGACTGCAGATGGTTTAAAATCCTCTTTTTACGTTGTCGTTCTGTGAGCTTTCTACATTTTTCATCTTTGTGTATGATAATCAGTGTTATCATATGTTGTCATAGGGTTGGGCAGAATCGTGTGGAATTATTCATCAGATAAACTTTTGCTGGTTATTATTTGGCACTTGGTGATGTAAGACGTGTGTGGTACTGACAGCCTCAGAAAATCTTTAGGTTCTGTCGAAAACTCATTCATCTTCATCATACGAGTCATGTCTGACATATTTGTGAACAAATTGTTGTTATATATCTTGAAATAGGACCTAAATCCATACAATATAAACTCTCCACAGTCGTTTCCTCCATAGACATTTTACCCCCTGCCCTCCAGCGGAGATCGCTCCGCCTTCGAAACCACGTGACTGAAACCCAGCTATTAAACATGATTTTATTAGCCGTTCAGGAGTACAAATGTTTGTTTTATCCATCTAAGCTTTTAGTGTTTTTCTGATGGATGGTATCAGCTGGTATGTTTGGTCAATGTGCCATGGTTTCACTGTGATTAGTTGGAAAATTCTCCTGTGACTGAAAGTCTGAATCATCGGGTTAGTCGGAGCAGGAAAACATTACAAATCACTTAACCATTACCCTCAAAAACACTGCCATTCCCAGACAGTGTTTACACAGTTTAGTCTATTTTGAGAGTGATTAAAAGCTTTGGAGAGAAATTTCTTGGTACAGCTAAGGCCTTTTAGCTGTGGAATTTTAACACAATTTTACTTGTAAATGATTTAAATAAACATATACAATTTTAAACAAATGTTAACAAACTACAAAACAATACAATTAGGATTAAGGAAACCCAGTCGTACAAGCACGAGTTGCATAAAATGATCAACTGTGATGTCTAATAAAATACTGACCGTCAGACCTATGAGTAATTATTTCTTAAGTATTTCAAAACATTTGTGTACCAAACAGCATCTTACTATATTTGTTTCGTTTACCTAATCTGCACACTGGTAACATTTCATGACCGCATCCTGCAGTGCATAAATACTGTTTAATTGACATAATCTGAATATAAAACTCTTTGTGGCAATTACCTCCACAATAAGTAGTTTTGAGGAACATTTTTTGCCACGGCAAACACCCAAATAAAAAAAAAACAATCCATTTAATTTTGACTAGATTCGGTAACACCTATTTGACATTTGAAAAACAGTTGTGTTTAAAAATAAAATTGTTCAGGTTTTTAAACAAAGTGCTCGAGTTGGTTCAGGTGGTTCAAGATTTCAAAACACAACCCTGAAACTGTCAGTTTTGGGGGGGAAAAAAGAAGCCATTATGTTTATTTGACTTCAAATTCTGAAGAACTCATTCTGAGGATGATTTATTGAAGTTTCCTGATAATCACCAAAATTCCCTTGAGTGGGAAGATTATGTTTCATTACAGTTAAGAAGGTTATGTCACGTTTTATGGCATAAAACTTCAGCCAGATGTTTTTATCCCTTGTTAAATTACTGGAATTCCAACAACAGCACAGCTGGTCCTGTCAAAAATATTCTTTACTTTCCTCATGTTTGAGATGTGTTGAAATATAATTAATAAAAATAAAGTTTTTACTTGCAAAATGGAGAAATATAATGAGGCAAAGCTCACAAATATTTTTATTACCTGTCTGTTCTTGAGTTATAAACTCCCTTGATGGGATCCAGGATGAACTTTTTAATGCTAAAATCATTTATTCAACTGATGTTCGTGCAAAAGCAGGAAATGCTGATTTTTAGGTAAATATTAATTATTGTTACTAGTGTGATGTTGCTTCAAAACTTAACATAAACGAAATTGAATTGAATGACAACATTTTTGTTCAGTCTTCTGTAAAGCACAGTGGTCTCTTATTGTTTCAATATTCACTCAGAATTACAGTGACATCCTGAGATTGGCTCAATGACCAAAGACAGAACAATTTTTGTAGTTAAAGTTAAAAAAAAATATGTGAACAGATTAAATTCTGACTTCACTGGAGGTGGATGTTATAAACAGAACAAAGTGATGAAAGCAAGGTTTGTTGCTCATTACAGACTGGAAACATGTCTTGAGCTCAGCTGATTCATTTGTTGATGATGTTAAGAAAGTCACTTCGACATATGATTTATTTTTTATAAGCAGCAGCTGATGAATATTTGGGTAATAAGTAATAGGTGATGTAACTTTTACTTTTGTTACATTCAAACATAAAAATGATGCTTTTATTTCGTAACTTTTAATTTAACACCTCGTTACATGCTACAAATTTAAATATGACTGAACTCATCATGAAAGGAGTTTTTATGCACTCTAAAAGAGGAAGTGTTGAATTTACTGAACCAAGTTATATCAACTGGTTCCACAGAACAGAGTTGAGTTAATGTAAAGCAGTTTACTCAACTCGGTTTAGTGGAACCAGTTGACATAACTTGGTTAACTAAAGTCAACACTTTATTTCCAAGTGTGTATAAAAGTACTTTTCTGATTATTGTGAGCAGTTATCAGTGAAATTCATTTTCTGTTAAAGTATTTTTACTTGTACTTTGTTACCAGAGGTGTATAAAGTACTTGAAAACTGAATTGAACTAAGTGCTTTACATGATAAAACATTAAAAAGAAGTTTAATACGGAGGCATAGTAAAGGAAAGGAAAGAAAAGTTGGACCACAGACTGAATGTTTTGGTTCATATTTTAATCAGAACAGTCGAATGCAGCACTAAACAAACGTGTTTTTAACCTTGATTTAAAATAATTCAAAGTCATTCTTACAGTTTTCTGTGAGTTTCTTCCAGATTATTAGAGCATAAATACTGAATGCTGCCTCTCCATATTTGGTTTGATTCTTTGGTTGGAGTTAGCCTGGCCCTTGCCTTCCTCTGCAGTTCCGCTAAATTCTAGTTTCCCTTCACTGGGAATCTGGGATTTCTCCCATAGACAGGGATTTCTTCAGGAGAATTTTGTTTGGGCCAATCAGAAGGCAGGGTTTTGAACGACAACGTCGACTTTCTGCGCAGTGTCTGCTTATAGTTTAGATATGGCAGTGGAGGAAGTGAATGAAGCCAGTCCTGACTTATCAAATTAAATTAAATTTGTATGACAAAGCCTGCAGCTCTCATTTACAGCCGCCTCATTTGGCTTGGTGCTTCTCTCCTCTTCTCTCCTCTCAGTAGGGTTGTTTACAGCGCACGTAATTTCCAGTTAGCTTCTTAGCTTAGCCTCCTGCACAGTGGAGCTGGCATACACAAATGTCATGGCCAACTGATCCAATCATTTTAAACTTCAGCAGAGGCCACGCCTCCAGCAAGAATCACTTCTCTGTAGCCAAGAGTCCAGACCCTCTGTACGAAGCAAAGTGAAGGACAAGGGGCTGGTTCTAACCAGGCTACGTTGTAGTAGACCTGAACCAGAAGACCTGAGTGATCTGTTGTTGTTGATACAACAACAGATCTTCAATGTATTTTGGTGCTAAGCCTTCAGTGATTTATAAACTAATAGAAATATTTTAAAGTCTATTCTCTGAGATACAGGAAGCTGGTGCAATAACTTTAGAACTGGGGTATCTATCTTGGGTAGCTATGTTCTGCTTTTTAAAGCTGACATTCAGCTCTAGTCTTTTTGGTCTTTTACACCTGATTTTTTTTTTTTTTTTTTGGTTAGTATTTTTTATACAAACAAATTAGTTTTATTAGTATTTTACATTACAATGCTATTATAACCAATGAAACATGAGTAGATATGAACACCGTTTAGACTAATTGTAGTTTAATGAACCATGAATATTAGACCAAAATGCAGTGTAAAATACTGATACCAAGCATGTTAAACTGTAAAAAGGACCATATTTGTTATTCTGTTTCTCAAAGAGGAAGAAGAGGAAATGAGCTGCTGGGAAGGAGCAGAGGGATTTAAGTCACAGCTGCACCAATCAGAGAACAAAATGGGCCTCGACTTCCTTTGTGACGCTTCAAAATTAGATGAGTTACCTTGTCCAAAGTTTAGGTCCCTGAGGCATCTGAGACAGGTATGTTGATTATTATCATTATTATTATTATTATTATTATAGCATTTCCCGGTGCAAAATCAGTAGTACATAATGGTGTTTACTGTAAACGAAGAGGTATAGAAGAAATGAAGAGGTTCAGCTGATGTTGTTGTTTTGAACTACAATGATGTTATCTGTTGCTATAAACCCGCATTTCTATTGTGCCTCTTTTTACCTTTTATTACAACACTTTATGTGCTTTAGCATTTTGGCTACCATCATAATGTGTCTAGATTTAGTGGACTTCATTTGAATGTTAAATATATTATTGTCTGCAATTTATCAATTAGTCTTGTTGCAATAAATCAACATTGTAATAATAATTTGTATATGTTTTGAAAACTTAATTTATAATCTAATTTATAATTGACATTGGGCCTCATGCAAGAACATGTTCGTATTCTTCTCCTAAATTTCTCTTACTTTTGTTCGTACAAAGGGTTCGTACGAACATGTCA
>NW_013952495.1:1545966-1554681 GCF_001266775.1 Austrofundulus limnaeus
TGAATGCCACAAATTCTCCTAAATCACTCGTACACACAATTTAAGAACAAATCTGTGCGTACGAACGGTTCTTGCATGAGGCCCATTGTTTCTCGCTCTGCACACTACCTGTGACCTGTTATCTTGTTCTGCAGGTCTTTGGGGCGAATGACTTCCGACAGCTAGCGTGGCACGTGCTCATGGGAAATCAGGTCATATGGAGAAGCGCAGACCCCGGGCTCATTCACTCTGCTTTTACTGTCCTCAAGGTACTCTCCTGGCAACACCCTCACACCTGGAGAAAGATTAAGATAGTTTTAAAACGACATCAATTATTCTGTCCCTGTCATTAAAAACAACAGACAAAAGACATCTATGCTGGCTCTGAGCTATTAGTTAAATTATTACTGCTAACATGTATTTGAGGCAAGGATTTTAAAATACTAATAAGCAAAATTAACTTTTGTGTTCCCGTTAGTCTTTGCTGCCGGTCGGCTGTGTGCGCTCCGTGCCGTACAGCCCTCAGTATGAAGAGGCCTACAAATGTAACTTCCTGGGTCTCAGCCCAGACGTGCCTATCCCAGCCCACGTCAGCTCCTCAGGTGAGAGACCAGCCTCCGGATCTCGTCGTGAACCTTCACAGGTTCATCTGAAACTCAGAGGACACGTCGGGACAACCGTTTGACCTCTTTTTGTTTGGCGTGTAGAGTTTTCAGTGCTGGTGGACGTCACTGTCAGAAGCTGTCAGGTCTCATGTGAAGATGATATCAGCCGTCTTTATCAGTTCACCATCAGCAGCGCCAACACACAACCCACAGACAGAGGTCAGTTCACACTCGTTCTGTTTACAGAACCCACAGCAGCTCTCGACTGATGTTTTCACTTTGTTCAGTTTGTTTACACAAGGTCTAAAATCTGCAATAGTGAAATAACTTGATGGTAATCAATTTATTAATAAAGCACGTTTAAAACAACTGAAACTCTTTATATGACATAAAACATTAAAACAGAAAATAGCTATATATATATAAATATATATACACAACAGCTTTTGGAGTCAATCCAATTCAAGATGGCCGCCACAGCCGACTGAACCTAAATACACATAAATCTCCATAATTTATAAACTTATGTATAACTTTTTAAGAACTTTAAGAATTTTTTAAGAAATTAAGAACTTTTTTACACAAGTGCTACTTGTGTAAAACTTTAGTACTGTTTGTTAGCAGAATATCTTATGACGTATATGGATGGATTTTAATCAAACTTCCTGACAATTTCAACGTGTGAATTAAGATGACCGCCACAACTAACTAACATCAGGCAACACAAAAATGGCTACGACTACCGGTAGATATACTGAGCTAAAATTCAGTGTGGTAGAATTAGCTGGGAGTCATCTTGCCGTATCGCCTCATAACGTTTTTCTCAAATTTTGACGAAAATGGCTGCAGACTGTCACTTATCAGCATAGATTTGATGATCTTAGTCTAAAACTCTGGCACATAAAACATTTCAAAACAGAAAATAATTGAAAAACAAATATAAAAGTCACGAAGATTAAGACACAAAGTCAAAGCCAAAAACGGTTACAGTAATGGCTACAAAAGATTATATAACTGGTCTTTAAATGCATTTTAAATGTAGAAGTTGTTCTCGTCTGTTTTCTTTCTTTTTTTATAGCATCAGGCACATTTGCATAATTCCTGCACAGAGTTTAAATTAGCATACACTAAACAAAGAATTAGTAGCTGCCTCGCTGCGTTTTTGACCTTTCAGTCGACTTGTCACTGGAGACTTGGCATTAACGGAGGGAAACCTTAACAACCAGGACGTTTCTGACAGAAGTTGACATAAAATTCAGCTGCAGCTCACAGTAGAAGAAAATAAATAATGTCCTATCTTTATTAACCATGTAAATCCCTTTTTAGTTGGCTTTCACTATGAATTATTTTTCAGTTTTGTGATTGGAGCCAGAGCAGCAGTTTTATGTTCCTGTAGTAAAACACTTCAGCTTTAATAAACTCTTTTTTTACAGCACCTGGAGTTACATGAAAAACTAATTATCAGGCTGCTGTGTTTCCCTCTTTGCCAGATTAAATTCAGACTTGTTCTGTAATAACAAACATTGGCGCCAGAACTTGTGGAGTAACGGCTGCGTGCCGATTCTTTGACTCTTTGTGCTCAGGTCCAACGTTACTGAACAAGCTGGAGGTGGCCCTGTCTAACGAGAACCTGTCTGTGGACGTCGTGTCTCACTGCCTGCTGTGTTTGAAGGAAGAATGGATGAAGTGAGTGAAAAGAAAAATCCAGTTGTTTTTAAAGTTTTTATATGGAAACACTAAATAAAACTTGGGTTTACTCTTTCAGCAAAGTCAAAGTGCTGTTCAAGTTCTCCAAAGTGGACGGTCGAGGGAGGGAGGACACCCAGAAGGTTCTGGCCCTCCTTGGAGCCACAGGGCCCGGTGAGGAGGAGAACGTGCGACTGCTCAAGTACTGGATGACCGGACTGAGTAAAACATACAAGGGTCATTTAATGACAGCCGTACGAGGAGGAGAGAGGAGCCCCAGTCAGTGAAAACTGAGGAGGAGGAGCAGGTGAAGGGTAAAGTGAGGAAATGATCTAAATGCTAAAGGAAGCGAGTCTTTTCACGGCTTGTATTTTTATAACCGTCAGGAGCACTGTGAATGGATGATCCTGCTCATCCATTATTGTCTTTTTAAGTAATGAGAAATCTATTGTGTTCTGATTATCCTGCTCAGATTAACACAATCAGTAATTCTGGGATAATGCACGGTGGGGCTTCATCGTCTAATATAACCTCAAAATGTAAAGTTTAACTTATTACCAAAAGTCTTTGCACTTTGTTTACTCATGTGGATGTTTCAGAATAAAATAAACAAACAGCTTGACATCCTTTTTTGTTTTTAAATCCTCAGTTGGCTCCATCTTGTGGTGAACGGGAAGAATAAAAGGAGTGAAAGTGAAGTGGGGGGATTATGCTCCCACACTTGTTTGAGTGGCTCTCGTCCAACAAGTCCCACTTTTTAAGGTTTCTAACACAAAACTTGGTTGCAAAACAAGGCTTCGCTCTAATGCGTTCAGCCACTTCAGCAGAATTTTGTCTTTTTTTATGAGCCAAACAGACCACAGCCAATAAAACTCAAAAACATATGATTTGAATTAAATCGAAAGTTTGTGTACCTTGACCTAAACTATGTAATAATTGTGCAAAAACTGAAAAAGAAAAAAAAATTTAAACAAAAAATAGGTCAGGCTTATCCTCAGGATCAAAATAAAATATAAAACAGGACAAACTGTAGTGTTCCTTTTTTCTAAGAAACAAACAAAAAATGTGTTGAGTAATTCCTCTTTTAAACTCAAATCTGGATTTCATTTGGCACAACTAAATCCAAAAAAGGCACAGAATTTTTACTTTTCATAAATCAAGTGCATTTTTTTTTTCTCGTGCAAGAGGGATGAAAGAAACAGGAAGGCAGCACAACAACTTGATATCTGCCGCTGCGGCGTGGAGTGAAAGGTCAAGAAGTTTCAACTCGATGATGCCTCTGGGACTTTTGAGACATTTGCGAGTTTTGTCGCTCTGCTCTCTCAAGTTTCCATTTCCCCTCGGCACTGGTGGTGCTTCAGAGAGCTGTCCACTTTCCACTTTGGCCCACGATCAGAAAGAACACGCAGGAGACAAATTCACTCTCTGACACAACAACTTTGTTCTTCCTTCCTCTCGTCAGTAATCAGCCTCGCTCTTGACTGAAATCCAAAGCAATAGGATGCTTCGCGTCAACCGAGGTGTTTCAGAAAGACATGAGGATGACAGCTGGGAACAATACTGGACGTCATCATCACATGAGCACATCTGTGGAGCTGCTTTTTTCTTCTTCTTTTTTTTGTAACAGTGACAACTATTGAGAGCTGTCACACATGGAATGACTTGCAAGTTCTGGCAGTACAGTGTTGCAATCCAGTTTGACAAAGAATGTGATATATGTTTTTTTTAGTTGCTCACATGATGATTAAACAAGATAATGACTGAAGGGGATAAATAGCAAGGGGGATCTGCAGGGGCAGAGGTGCGGGGGAGAGTCTGAAATGAAAAACATACGGTCCAACTGCATGACTAAGCCTCCTCAGCCCCCGTTTGGAAGGACGGGGGTGGTGGAGCGGGGTGTCAGGGAATGTGGGGAGCAGGGGGGAGGGAGCCGGGTCAGTCAATAGTGAGGTGAAACGTTTTGCGGTGGGTGGGGCTGAGCCTTATAGAAAGCAGACAAGCAATCCAGGCGAGCACTTTCACTTTGAGTCGAACCTGTCTGGGCGAGGAGTGACCGGGGGGGAACTACAGAAAAGAGAGGAGGGGGAGGCTGCCAGCGCGTCTCTGCTGCTTTATTCATTAACCAGTTTTTAAAGAAAAAACAAGGGAGTGGTTGAAAGAAAAATCTGGCAGGACGGCAGTAGTGAAAGGAAGAAAGCAAGGGAGGAATTAAATAAATTTGAAAAAGAAAACAAAAGCTTTGAGAAAGGGAAAGGCTGCAACCACTTCAGTGGGGAAAAGTGAAAGAGAATGATGGTGTGATATGATTGATGAGGCCATCTTATTTTTTATTATTTTTTTGGAAATTACCAAAGTGGGGGGAAACGAAGAGGACGAAAAACGCAGAGGAGATGTGAACGAGGAGGCTGAAACATCAAGCAGTGAGCGAGGCAGAAGCGCACTCTTGTCAGAGACCTCAACAAACCCACAGAGGAGGAAACTTTGCCTTTTCACAGACTGACACCGAGACCCATCTGAGCAGCTATTACTGACAGCAAGAGCAATGGAGACGTGTCCGTTCATGGAAAAATAAAGGATGTCACTGCAAGGTGAGAAATTTAAAATAACTTTGCATCTGGCTTTCTTTTTTGTTGTTTTTTGTAGTGTGGAGGAAAAATGGTGCAAAGGTTAATACAATCAGACCCGTGACAAATTTCTGCAGGTTTCTTATTGATGAGGCTAATTATCTGCTTCAAATCAAAGTTATGCAACAACACTTGAGCATGTTTTCAACATTTCTGTGGACAAAAAGAAAAAAAGGGCTAATCCACACAGGAAATGGTGTAATGTTTCTTACCAGGTATTCAGTTTGAACTAGCTACAAATAAAAACCACAGAAAGTTTCCACTTTTTTTATCTGAATGTGGTCTTGTCTCTCTTTCTTCCACATGTCTCAGTTTTCGTGTTGCTATCGCTTTTTATTGTCCGATGTGGTGGATGTGACTTTGACTGGAAAGGCGTAGAAAACCTGAAGGTGACAATCGACTCTAATCCAACTGGATTTGTAAGTTTCCCCCCTTTCTAAGGTCTAAAGTCTAAGCTTTGTGTTTTCTCAGAGTATCTTTATTTAAAGGAACTTGTACTGAAATGAATAAGTGTTTGTATGTGAGAAACTTGTGTAAAGAAAACAAAAAGCAGAAATAATGAGGTTTCTTCTAAACTGATGAACAGTCGGGGTTATCAGATGTCAAACAACCAGCATAGCTGAGATCAAACAATGTGCTGCTTTACTTTATTTTGTATAAATGCATTTTTTCTGTTATTTTAAGAATTTAAGCTCATCTTTGTTTCTTTCTCTTTCAGAGGAAAGTATTTCCTAAGGATTACTATGTAGTGCATCGTTACACCAAAAGCATGCTCTGTGAAACTGATCCGGTGAGTTACTTATTAGGTAAAATGAGGAAGTTGTGTACTTTTTATAGTCTTGAGGGGGTGTTTTATATGTACCTGGAGAATGTGAGTTTTTTTAAGTATTGCTTGGAACTGAGCAGTTGTTTGTTTGTCTTTCTGCAGTGTTGCGTCTTCTCTGCAGCTGTGGTCCTCCTGGACTCCTGGAACATGCTCCTCATGAACCTCTGGGACGAGCACGTGAATCACACCCTGATCCTCGAACTCAGGCAGACACTGGATAAAATTATTGCAAAGAATGAAAACATAGAGGTAAGGATTTCCAAATGACTGCGTACAGCTGACTTCACTGGTGCTGCTTTCACCACGGTGTCAGTCATTGTTTGGTTTTCACAGAGGTTCCTTGAGGAGACGTATCTCACCCAGTTCCCCACCATATCTTCCCCTCCGGAGGAACTCCTGAAGCTGACGTCAGAACTTTTTGAGCAATGGCTTCGGATTGGGTGTTCCCCTTCCATCGGTTCTTGCGTCCCGCCGACGTTGCCCCCGCCAGTTCAAAAGAAGGACTACAGTCGGTCCAGGGCCAGACTCCTAACCACTAGAGCCCTCAGCGACAAACAGGAAGGACAACCTGACAAAATGATGGACGTTGCAGCACCGTCATCCTGTGGATGCTCTTTAATGGTTTCTTATTTCGTCTTTGTTTGGAGCCTTTTGGTATTTGGACTCTACTGGTAGTTGATGTTATCGCAACCTTTTCTTTTTCCTCCAACGGATGCACATATAATGCAAAAACATTTTTGGCACTGAATTTTTTTTTTGTTGTGATGCAGTAAGCTTTCCTTAAATGAAGTGACATGCACAGGTTGCATTTAATGCCCAAAGTCAGCTCCTCTGGTCACTGTTCAGTAGTGTTCTTTAAGATCAAATTATAGCACTCTCTTGAACAAGCTCCAATTAGTCGTCCTTTTCAAGCTAACAAGAGACAAAATCTGAGCTAGCTGATGCACATATCCATCATTTGTGTATTGTGTATTTCACTGTTTACAGTGGACATTGTGGAAAAAGGTTGCAGTTTTTTGTGAGTTTATTTCGGTAAATTAAATGCATTTAGATATATATATAATATTAGCATTTGGTTTGGCTTACCTGATGTGTCCAGAGGTTTTTAAGTTTTATTTATTATGGTATTTGTTGTTTGGCAGCAGAGATGGAAGAGTACATTTACTCAAGTAAATGAGTTTTTATTATCTGAGGGCAGTATTTTAGCTTCTCTCAACTATAAACTGTAGCAGTTAAATATATACACATTTATGTATCAACATTACTCACTGAAGCATCAAGAGGCATTTTTTTCTGGTAAAATTGTAGTTCAGATGTTTTGAAATGTGGTTCTGTGAAATCTTTTTGAATGACCTGTTTTTAAAAATGTTTTTTAATGTTGCTCAGATTGATAAGCAAACAGCGAGAGACTAAAGTGGATTGCTGCCATCTTATAAAAAAAATTACACTCCAGTCTCAAACATTTCTTAGTGGTGGTTCATGCAAACACTAGAGGTAGGAAGTTAAATATTTTTTTCTTTTTTTTGTGTGGAATATTCTGGAAATTTCTTCCTCGGTATCGGTCTTTTGTGGAGAACAGAGCTGTTTCTGATTATCAATCTATCTACTGTATGTTCATACCCTAATAATGGTCACAATTTCAGAGTAGTGACTGAAATAATGAGATTGCAGATAAAGGCAGTTGGAATGTTTTCCCTGCAGTGTAACTGGACTCTCGTTAGACAAGGTGAGGAGTCATGAGAGACTCGGAGTACAGCTGCTGCTTCTTCACATCAAGAGGAGCCAGTTGTGTTAGAAGGCATCTAGTAAGGATGCTTCCTGGACGCATCACTAGGGTGGTATTATGGTCATGTCAAACTGGGAGGAGATCTCAAAGAAGAATTAGGACACGCTGGAGAGTCTATGTCTCTCAGCTGGACGGAGAACACCTTGGAGTCCTGCCAGAAAGAGATGCTCAAGCTATTTGACGCCGTGACCTGACTCTGGAACACGGGGTAGATAATAGATTAATAAATTTGAATATTCTGAATTGATTGTCCAATGTCTCAGAAATCTATTTAATATTAACCTGTGTTGCCACATGAAAAGAGTAGCTGCTGTGAAAAGCCATTTGTCCCAGTAGAGTTACCATAGCTTCAAGTAAAGCTGAGGGTTTTCATTTCTTTAATTTTTCTTCGCTGAGCTGTGAAGAATTGAATTCTAAATGATAGCTGAAATAATAATCTTTTCAGTAATGACTTTCAAATGTTTGATTTGTGTGCAAATTTCCAATTATGTTAATTATGTTAGCTTTTCGAAAGTGTTTTCAGTGTTAAGTTAGCATATATGCTAACTGTTGGTCAGCAGGCTGCTATTAATAGTCTTTTTTTTACATTTTTTATAGTCTTTCTAATGTACAAAATTTAAAATCAGTGTTTATGTAAAATGAGACATAGTTATGTTTCAAGATAGTTGTTGTATATTTGCATGGTAGCTCTCTGAATCAAATCATGAGGTGCCCAAAGATTCCCTCCAATAACAAACACCAGCTGACTACATGACTACTGTTTTTTTTTTTTTTTACATCATGCTGTTATTTATGCAGAAATGTTAAGTCGTTCCTGTTAGGATTGTCCAAGGATGCATAGGAAGTGTTATGGCTAGCTGCTACTATTTGTGTTTAAACATAACCACAAAAATGTATATCATATTAATAACAGTGTTGTGCAATACAGATGTTGATGAAGTAACATTTACGTGAACCACTGAGAGTTTTTGAGAGTGGAGATGTTTTAAGACGACACAAAGCCACTTAATTTTTGGCCTTACTTGGACTAGCCATTAGCTTGAATTAAACTATTTATTCAAACTGAGGTCGTTTACAGAACTATCTACAACAGGTAAGATATTGTTCATAACCTCTTCACAGAACCCCACTTTAAAAGATCTGAACCATCAAACTTTTCTTTTGATATATTTGAATTTGAAGGTTTTAAAGCTTGCTTGTTTTTTTTTT
>NW_013952495.1:1554691-1556045 GCF_001266775.1 Austrofundulus limnaeus
CCCAAACATTAATCTGAGATCTAATAATATTATGAAGAAAACTACCATTTTTAAAATGTGATTAATTACAATTAGATGTATGTACTGTATGTATGTATGTATGTATAGTCTTGTATTCCAACACCAAAGGTTTGCATTTGTGTGAACTGAACTGTGACTGTCAATTAACAGATGTCTATCTGCAAACAAAGCGAATACAAGTATGCCTTGATAGAACGGATCTTGACAGTTTGTTGCGGGGGTGGCTCCTGTCTGAATCAATATAAGGAATAAAAAACCCAACCTTTAAACTCGAACTTGTCTCTACTTGTACTCTACTCTCTATGTTGCCTGCACAATTGTCCTCCTAGGACTCCATCTCGAGTGTATTTTGCCAACGGTCACCAGGGAAACAAACTTGTTCCATAAATTAGATGTTTACTCTGAGTTTATGTTTTGATTTGAAAGGAAAAATCTGACTCCTTTTGAAAAAACTAAATAATTTGTGAGCCGTGCTGGCAAAATGAGTTGGAGTGATTGCTTGCCAAGTGCAAAATAAGTCAAAATATTGAGATTTGATTAAAAATGAACCCATGAAAACACTATCTAGGAATCCCAATCTTCCTAAGCTATCATTAAATCCATATTTCTAACAGGTATGTCTTTAGAAATAATCCTGTCTTATAACCCTGATAAATTCCCTCGAAAATTACTTTCTTTGCCAGCTGCTGTAGCACAGGAAACCCCATTCATAAAATGTTTGGTGTCATTGTTAAGTCATTCTTATTAAAAAAGGATTAGGGTTAGGTGGTTTGTCTATGTCTTCTAAACCAGGGGTCTCCAACCAGTAGCTCGTGAGCTACCGGTAGCTCTTGGGCTCATTTAAAGGGGACCTATTATGCAAAATTCACATTTTAAAGGTTTTTTTACTCAACTTTGGGTATGTACTTCTTAAAAAAACAGTCCTAGGACCAAAAATATGCACCCAGGGGCATATTTACAGTAAGTAAATGTATTTTTAGTGTATATTAACGACAAGTTTTATACTTCCATCATTTTGTGATGTCACAAGCCATACGACAACCCACTGGAACCTGCGTTCAGCCCCTTACCTAGCAACACCCGGGTAAGACTCCTCCTCCTCTGTATAAAAAGCTGTCATGGTGTTGTTGTGCAAGGCGCAGCTCATTTCACGAGTTTCCAATAGGGCAATGGGTAGAGTGTTGGACCAGAGAGTGGGAGACCAGAATTCGAAACCGGTACGGACATAATTTAATTATTTATTTATTTTCATTCTTTATGAACACGTTTTCTCATGTACCTCTATTGTGTAGCTTATTAAAGCCTTGTTAAAGCCTATTTGCCAAAGTTGAGT
>NW_013952495.1:1556118-1560860 GCF_001266775.1 Austrofundulus limnaeus
CCTTCTGATAGGGCAATGGGTAGAGTGTTGGACCAAGAGTGGGAGACCAGGGTTTGAGACCAGCATGGATACAATTTAATTATTTATTTATTTTCATTCTTTATGAACACGTTTTCTCATGTACCTCTATTGTTTAGCTTATTAAAGCCTTGTTAAAGCCTATTTGTTCGAGTTTCTGAGGTATTTTGACCGCTGCTGCTCCCTGCTCTGGTAACAGCATGCAGAGTGAGCGCAGAGGAGGGGGAGAAAAAAACAAAGAAGCTGTGACCAACTCTGCCTCTGGGTCTCACAGGGTCTCATATGGTTGTACAACGGAGCTTCTGCTATTATTAGCCATGCTAACTTAAACGCTGGCTTTGGAGGGCAGAGTTAATGTCAACAGATTTTTGGAGGGCGTTACCAACAGAGCTCATTAACATAAACACTCATTCTGAACGGAAGTCAGAGCAGGCAGAACTAGAAAATGGGAAATTTTATAATGTGAGAATTATTTTGTCCATTAAATTGAATGAACATGGTCTGAATAGCCCACAGACATACCATAAAAATTTCTAGAACCCATAATTGGTCTCCTTTATAGTAGCTCTTCAGTGCTTGTGAAAAATTAGGAGAAGCAAAATTTAATTTATCACTGGCCAAACAACCTTTCATTTAACTCCAGTCAATCTATAGATGTCCCTTCCCCTTGGTTGTCAATCAAATGGCTTAGGGCTCAGTATCGTTGATCGGCAAATGACCCATGATTATGTGGTTGTTCGGCATTCATTTTCGCACACACTTTTCATAGCCCCTTGACACACACTGTGCCAAGATCCTGGGAAACCCCTCCTGCTGTGGTATATGTCACTACAGGGGGTTTCTTCCCACTGGAGTCTACAATGAGGAAAAAAGTGTGGAGACCTGTCACCTGATGTTATTTGTGCACAAATCTGTCGCAGTTAAACCCTAATTTATTAGAGTGAAATACACTATAATATGAATGGATAAACACAAAACACACATTTTTGTAAATTCAGTGTTTCATGTGAATTGAAGACGTTTTCTGTGCTAAACAAGCTTAATCCAATGGTTTAAGTTCAAGATTAAAGGTTGCAAAAAGTAGCTCTCGGATAATTTCATTTTGTGAAAGTAGCTCTTAAGGAAAAAAAAAGGTTGGAGACCCCTGTTCTAAACCAATAAAAATCTACAGTGGTGAGCATTGTTCCACTAATCTGCTAACAGCTAATAGCAAAGCTAACTTTATGGCTGTGTCCAAAACGGCAGGCCGGGTCCTCCGAAGGCCGAATTCGTTGGTCGCATTCGTCACAGCCCCGCGACGAAGGACGTCCAAAACCAAAGACTCCTCCGATGCGGCCAACAAATACGTCCTTCTTTTTCCCCGATTTGAAGGACAGGTCTGATGGATCCTTCCCGGCCCAGCATATCCCATAATGCATTGCGGCCCGACCGGAGATTTGTTTAAGCTAGTAATGGCGGACGAAGCGAGAGAAAAGAATACGTTTTAAATAAAAATGTGGTGATATGGAAATTTAAAAAAAATAGCGGTTGTAATTCTAATACTTTTATCATTTGTATAGAAATGTTTTTAAATATTATTTTTATCATAAAAAAACGTGAAATAAACACGCACCTACAGCGGGTCAATTAGTTCTTCAAATGTTACCTTTTATAGTTTTGTGATATTAATAATGCTAATATATTGATATTTTTCTAGTTTTGATTTAAGTTTGCTTGTTTAGTGTCGTCACAGTTGCTAGGTGACATGACGTATGCCGGGGTAAGGAGGGGAGGCTAGACCGTCCAAATTCACAGCCTCTTTTATTCCGGTCTTCCCGGTCTACCAAGGACCCGGCCCGCCGCGACCGGGGAGTCTGGGTCCTCCGGAGGACCCGGCCTGTCGTTTTGGACACAGCCTATGTTTAGTGGATTAGTTTTTGCTAACTTTGGAAAATTGGAAACAATCAGCAGACCAATCAGCTTTCACTAAATTGGAGTTCTTCTAACTTTAATCGGTTAACAATAACAAATTCGTTTAAATGGCAGGTTAGAAGGCTGTTTCACAAAAACAAGAAAGCAGATTAAGCCAGGATTTTTCGGATATCTTGGCTGAATTAACCCTCGATTTGGATTTACAAAAGCAGTAGCGCATAAATTACCACAACCATTTATCCTGTGCAGCCAGCCTGCTCCAGACCAGGCTACGAGCCAGGCTTAGTTAAACCTGGTGCCTTATCTGTTCAGTCAGGTCACGCCCAACAGAAACTGATTCTGTTTTCTTATCTGTCTGTTTTGGACGTTTTTTTAATCTTTTTAAATCTTTTTTAATCAGCCTGCAATATAATACCACTGATTCAAATTGACATTCAGTCAAGTATTATTATTATTTTTAACATTATCATGGTTTATCATTATAAATGTCACAATTATCCATGTGGGCATTGTTACTGTTCCTTTGTTTCTGAATACTGCTGTTGATCTAATTTTGACAAAAAGGCCTTTAATAAACTTTCACGTGTTGAGGGGATTTGAGAAATGACGATAAAGAAGCAAAGGTGCTGTCAATGAAGTCAAGACATAACTAGATATAGAAGGGCTTTCAGACAGGAAAGAGCGTTTCAGGACAGGTCCAACCCGTTGGCTTTTCCCAACAATTACCTTCATATCCATCATACTACAGATGTGTGATTAAGTTACATATTCAATAGTGGAATGATGTACCATGTATGAAGGGGGCAGTTTCTATGGGTGGGACACAGTCAATGGCTGTCCCCCGCTGGATCCCTTCTAAAACAGGCCTCCCTTTATTTATATCAAGGACCAGCTCTTCTGCTGGCGTGAATTCTGGGGATGGTGGGCCACCCGCTATGTCAGACACATCAGCCTTTATTTAATGGCTAAAATAAACATGGGGATGAAATATGTGAGCAGGCACCTTCTAAGTCATTAGTACTGTAAAAATATTAATAAAAAAAGAGTAACACAAATGCATCTACTGTCGGATTCACACGTTACATTACAGACTTCTACTGTTCATTTTTAAGTTTAGTTGTTAATTAGAGCAAATGACAGGTAAATCCTTGAATAACATGATTACAGTGTTTTTCTTAAAGAGTAATGGTTAGAAAATATTTATTTTAGGCATTCAGGCGACAAGATATTGTTTGCCATGCCCTTTGTTGCCCCTTTATTATAGCGGCAGTGTTTCCTTTATTAGTATGATGTGCTTCATTTCCTCATAAGCTTCCAGCAAAAGATGTTGCTCATTTGGTGAGAAGTACAGCACATGCAATTTATCCTTTGAAGAATCAGTGAATCTGTGACTGGCCTTTTGAAGAAATCTGTGGATGTGCATTTACCTGGATTACTTGCACCTAGCTTGACATAGCTGCACCTCTTCAGCCTGGTTTGGCATTTGTGAAATGGATGAAGCTAGAATAAAATGATCACGTTCAAGCCTAGATTTATCTCTTATCCTGGATTTCTCAATCCTGCTTCTGTGAAACAGCCCTCTGGAGTTAGTGGTTATTAGTTAGCATTATCTTCTACTAAACTGAGTTCTGCCAACTTTATGTCCACTAACAAAAACAGTGTTTAAAAAATTACAAACCTTGCATTAGTGGTTATCAGTTAGCATTAGCTTCCACTAAAGTGAGTTTTGCTAACTTCAAATCTGCTAATAAAACAAAAACTATGTTTACAAAATGACGCACCTTGAGTTAGCTGATATCAGTTATCTTCTACTAATTGTTCTATCCTGTTTAGTGGTTTAGAGCAGGGTTACCAAACTCATGTTCACTGAGGTCACATTAGCATTATGGTGGCCCTCAGAGGGCCAGGTGTAATTAACTTTGACATTTCACGTCCAATTTAGACTAAACATGAAACATTACGTTCCTCATCTCATTGCTACTAACAAACAATAACTGAGCTCTACATGGTATTTCCTGCATAGAAACAGTATTTTAACACTCCTCTTACAAACACTGAAAAGTACTATGTGCACGACTGACTAAATATGAAATAAACAAAACAGAAATTCTATTAAAAGTAAAAGTAAGAGTTTTATTCACTGTTGAGTTGTGGTGAGTAGCAGCCATTTTGAATTCTGAACTCTCCCCCTTTCCAACAAGAAATTCCCATGCATTAATCAACATGCATTATGGGAGATGTAGTTTATGGTCAATGCTGGCTTTAAAGCAGCTTATTTTGAGACATTAGTACTCTGCTGTCCAATTAAACTGGTCAAGGGGCCACAGTTACTTAAAGCCAACAGCTCAGGTGCAGGACAAGTATTATCTTTTACTTTTTAAATGTGTTTATTTTGCTGCACTGAATCATAAACGTAAAGTTTTTAAATTAATTTATTTATTTACTGTTATTTAACCAGGCAAGTCCCGTTGAGATCTCAGATCTCTTTTTCAAGGGTGGCCTGGGCCTGAAGGCAACCTATTGTACATGTTCATAGTTTGTCATTGATATAAAATCAATTTTCATATTAAGTAAAAGAAAAATGGTGGGGAGGGGGCTTGGAGGGCTACATTTGGCCTTGAGTTTGTGGTTTAGAGTTTTCTAAGCTAATGATTTTTTTTGTTAGCAAATTAGCAATTGGTGAAATTAAACTTTTGGTTATTTGGGCCCATCACTGAAAATCAAGTTATTTAATGGTCAAGCTCATAAACATGTCAATCTGCTCGAGGACAGCTGTGGCTGCATTGTAATTTACCATCATCACTGTGTGAATG
>NW_013952495.1:1562901-1565128 GCF_001266775.1 Austrofundulus limnaeus
TGTTGCCAGATAAGGCAACAAATTTCAACAAACTACATATTATTTTGAAGTTTTTAAAATGGAGAATTTTAAAATAATCTTAACTTAATATTGAAGCATTCCTCATTATTTTTGTTTTATGAAGGTTGGCCATTTACCTAGTGTGTAACACAGTTAAAATGCATGAATATTTAAGTGTTTATTTGGTATGGGAAATAAATCCAGCTTTTCCAGTGATCTTTGACAAGGGTTTCTTCTCAGTACCAGTCTGGGTCTTTGGGTTTCTCAGCTGCTGTAAAAAGGCTTGATTGTGACTCAGACCCTACGGCAGATCCTGTCCTGGATCCCTGCCTGCAAATGACACCAATTATTAAAATAATTAGTGTGCTTTGATTTATAAAGGCAGGGGACTTTCCAGAGGGGTCAAGATGACCCTGCTCATCCTCTTGCGTGGACGTTTTCAGTGCAATTTTCATGACAGGACTTTGAAAGCATGTTTTGTTTTATTTTTTCTCCCCCTCTGGCAGAGGGGAGCCAAGTGCAGAAAGAGCCAGCTGAGTTCCCGTAAACCGGGTGGGACTTGGGGAAGAGGAGGAGAAGGAGGAGGAGGAAAAGAACGAAAGAGGAGGGTGTTGAAAACACGTGGGTGCACCACTAAACGGAAGCTGTTTCAATAAAGATGTCTGCGCCCGAAGAGCACACGTTCGACGAAAAAGAGGAGCTGGAAGAGATGGACGAGGGGGACGAAGACATGCAAGAAGAGGAGGAGGAGGAGGAGAGGAAGGTGTACGTGCCCGGAATCGAGCCGCTTCAACCCGGGGAGGAACTGGAAATGGACCGCGCTGCGTACCGCATGTACCACGAGTGTCAAACAGGCAGGACGAAATAGAAAAGCACCGTGTGGCATCAAATGACGTGTGCAGGTTTGATTTACTGTTGTTGTTGTTGTTGTTGTTTACCTTCAGGTGCGCCATGTTTGAGCTTTGACGTCCTGAGAGATGGAGATGGAGACGGCAGGCAGCAGTTTCCTCTGTCCATGCTGCTGTGCGCGGGCACGCAGGCGGACACAGCCATGGGCAACAGGTACAGGCCTCCACGCGCAACAACAGACCTTCGCGCATGCGCAGAAACGCCTCACATTAAGTACAAAGTAAACAACTTCCTAGAATTTGCTTTTTGCTACCTAATTCTCGGTCACTGTCACGTCTGAGAGAAAAACCTTTCATGTAGGCCAGGTTGACATTAGGGGTGTAAATCACCAGCTTACCATACAATATTACATTGTACACATTCGTTTTAACTGGTATATTCTCTTTAACTTGGTTTTAAATGTTGTTTTATCATAAATTATTTTAATTTTGTTGATTCTGTTTTTATCAATTGTTGTTTTATAAGTGTTTTGATAGATGATCTTGGGTTTTTGAAAGGCGCCCTGAAATAAATGTATTATTGTTATTATTATTGGTTTGTTTGGATGACAAATTGATATTTTTCTATCACAAAGTCCGTCACAATACAATTTCAGTTTAATTCAGTTCACAAGTTTGACATCAATCTAATGTGATATCATAAGACAGTCTTACACATCTGCGTTAGATGGAGTTATGATATCGATTCACATCGAGTATATGATGACGATATTAATCAATATTTTATTTTTCCTCTATAATTGCCTATATGCCACGGACATCCGGTCAAGCACTTGATGCCACTCCCAACACTTCCGGTTCAGGGTCAACACAGTGTTAGCGAAAGATTTTTTCACCTGATAACAGCTCTCAATGATCTCCACAGTACATGATTAGCATGTTACATGTACCAACATTAACACAAGAGACATACAGGTCCAGCCAAGTGGAAAAAAATCACTCCAAAGTGGATTAAAGCCATAAAAACAAAGGAAAGATTTTCGTGTTTATGGTTCCAGAATTTAGCCTTTTTTGCTATTCTGTGGCTGCTTGTTCCGTGAATTATTCACGTAGAGCTGTGACACTTATATTGTTGGAAAGAGCAGAGTCTGGGCTTTAAATTGATGGGCTACTTGTATGGTTTGGATCGTTTCCCCGACGTTAGTGAATTGAAAACGTAATGATTATCAGGCGGAGGTTCTGCTGCTCTCGGTGCTCGGGAGGAAGGGGTGGGGGGCGCTCGTCACTCAGCTTTAGTCTACGCTGTAATATACACGCTAACAAGTTTTTACTTTTGCATAAAACTCATGACAAAGTCGCATAAAAACATTTCATATAAC
>NW_013952495.1:1566319-1568353 GCF_001266775.1 Austrofundulus limnaeus
AAATTAAACGAAATAAACATTTGAAATATATGAGTTTGTATGCAATGTATGAATATAATATACAAGTTTCACTTTTTAAATGGAATTACTGAAAAAAATCTACTTTTTCATGATATTCTAATTTTATGACCAGCACCTGTAGGCTATTACATCATTAAACATTTAATCAGTATTGTTGCACCCCTAGTTGACAAAGACCCCAATACCCTCTGAAATAGGAAGTGATTTGCATGTGAGTTTACTTTGCATAATTTTTTAAGCTTATGACTCCACACTTTTCAGTTAGAATGAAGTGATCTTAAACAAGAAGCGACATGTCTTCAAAAAATAAACAAAAAAAAGTCAAATTTCCTGTTATTATTAAAGTAAGTGCCCATCATGGTTTTCTGATAACAGACTAAAAATATTCTCAACTAGAAACAAGAGGAGAACCCTCACCGGGTCAGGAGGGAGCTTTTGCCTCTGGTGGAGGTGTTCAAGTTTTTGAAAATGAGATCTCGATCTCAGTGGGATTTTAAATCTGGTTAAATAAAGCAAATGAAAGTGAATGAATTTGGACATCTGGTTCAAGTGATGGTAGGAGGGAGCAGAAGTTGGATTGATGGAGACTTTGTCCTCAGTAATGACAGTTGTTGTTTTGGTCAGTTGTGATGAAGAAAGAGTTGAGTCAACAGGCAAAGCTCTCGATTTATTTGTCTTTCTATGTTAAACCCTCGCCTGTGGTCATGAGGTTCAGATTGTGAACAAAAGAACAACATATCAATACAAACAGCTGAAATGAGCTTCCTCCGTAGGGTGGCCAGGCTCAGCCTTAGAGAGAGGGTGAGGAGCTCTATCATCTGGGGGGAGGTTGGAGTAGAACCGCTGCTCCACCACATCGAAAGCAGTCTACTGAGTTGCGTCTAATTGGGATGTCTCCTGGACACATCCCTTTGGAGATCATGCAAACTCCACACAGAAAGATCCCAGGGGTCAGTTTTATAAAGGATTGCGTGGAAACCATACTTAAAATGAACGTATGGCCAAAAGGCAAAAATGGCATACGCCAAAAAAAATTAGATTTATAAAACCGTGTGTACGCATGTTTCTGCGCACCTTTCATTTATAAATCACAGCCGCACGTCAGAGTTTGCGCACGAGGTCCCGCCTCAGGTTCTACCCTCTACACGCCCACACTCAACCATAAACAGTCAATGCAAAGTACCTCATAAATGTTAAGGTGTATTTAAATCAGTCAGCTGATCAATGTCAAAAGAAGTGATTGGCCGGTTCAGACTCGCGCTCAGTCGTGCGTCTGGAGGATGACAGGTGCTGACTGATAACTGCTCACGTGAACAGAATGTCAGTAGTTGACAGATTTTCTCTGATTTTGCAGGTTTACAGATGTTTAGAGCAGAGATTCTTAATTGGGCCACGAGTGCCACCTTCAGGGCCTCAAAAGAACAACAGTTTTTAACTTTGGGCCACAGAGGGCCGTGGGACCGCATTGATTTTGAATAAGGTGCAATACACTTTCTCACCATTAGTGGTGGTAGTGCACCACTCAGATGTTTAACAACCTTTTTTTAAATATGTAGAAGAAGAATCTTAGAAACTTGCCGAGAATGGAAACCTATTTTAAATTAAAAGTAGAAGCAAAAATGAAAGTAACCCATCAAAAAAGGCCAAAGTTTATCACTAATATGAAGTGCAGCTTCTGTTTTTACCATGCAATATTTTAAAAGTTCAAAACATTATCAAATACAGTTGCAGATACAGCTATATTTTAATTTGCACTTTAAATTAATTTTTGTAGTTTTGTTTTTAAACAATTTGAATGTATTTTTAAAGAAATTTTAAACTTGTCAAAAAAGCTGTTGTTACTGTTATTGTTTGTCACTAATATGAAGAGCAGCTTCTGTTTTTACTATGCAATATTTTAAAAGTTCAAATCATTATCAAATACAGTTGCAGATACAGCTATATTTTAATTTGCACTTTAAATTAATTTTTGTAGTTTTGTTTTTAAACAATTTGAATGTATTTTAAAGAAAT
>NW_013952495.1:1568579-1572025 GCF_001266775.1 Austrofundulus limnaeus
CAAGACATTATACAGACAGGCTCTGGTATCATGGCTACCCAGCAACGGAGCTCAAAAGTGTGGGATCTTTTTAAGAAAATGAAAGAGAAACCTGTGCAATGCAATATTATTAATTATTAATATACGCAAATTTCTGGGCTCATATTGTGCGTACGCAAGTTTTATAAATCCGACCCCAGGTCTGTACCGGTAGAATCTTCTTTCTGTGGGCATCAGTGATGTGCTAAAAAAATCAATTCACGTAAGAATTGCAATTCTCATTAACAATTATTCAGAATCGATATAAAATGTCCAAAAATTGATTTAAACAAATTTAATAAATCCTCTGGCTGTTGACACCGACAGTGTCCATTTTGTAACTACGTGGGATGTTCTGATGTCATCACGCAGGCAAGGAAAGCACCAACACAAAGCCATACAAATGGAAGAAAGAAAGATTGAACCGGCCATGTCTTTGTTGAAGGCAAAGATTTTGGTTCTACCGGAGTAGATTATGAGGATCCTTTACACACCCATGAATTGAAGCAGAAATCGGTTTGAATTCATTTTGAATCAAAAAACAATTAAATCTAATTGTAGCCCCAAAAAATCTGAATCAAATCAAAGCTTAAGATAGTAAAAGATTCCCACCCCTTGTACTAACCTATGTGCCTTTGTACTGCAACTATGTCTGTTTTACATGCACTACAGATTGAAAGAAACAGAGAGCATCTAGTAAAACATTTCAGTCTCCTCTGTACGATGCACACACAGAACGTCAACGGTTACGATGAATCCCTGACACCATCTAGCATTTTGGTTGAGTTATTGCGGAGAAAAGCAGATGAACCAGCTCCACCGTTATCAGCAGTAAATACTGTGAGCACATTAACTTCTGTCCTCAAAAATGAAGTTGAATGACAACAAGGGAGAAAAATGTGAGCTCTAATTAAGTTGAGGTTTTTTAATAGGAGTAGGAAGTACGCTCAGTTGATGATATTGCTTTGTTCTGTGAAGAGACTTAAACCTTTTATAATTGAGTTTTTAAGCAGAAATGTAAAAAATGTGCAGCATTTGAGTGTTTAGTTTAACAGAAGGCAAATGTTTACACAAGGTTAAGAAGTGGTTGTAGTTTTAATCTGCACATGCAGAGTTCATGACATGTTTGCTTCTAAATCAAAACATTTGGATCAGTTTAGTTGTTAAGGGCCAAATCTTTAGTGTGTGTGTGTGTGTGTGTGTGTGTGTGTGTGTGTGTGTGTGTGTGTGTGTGTGTGTGTGTGCGTGCGTGCGCGCGCGCGCGCGCGCGTGCGTGCGTGCGTGCGTGCGTTTGCGCACAGACAATAATGTGACTGCATTCTTTCACCAGATTTATAAGGATTTGTGTAGTTACGGCTCTCTTTTATGAGTCTGTCATAATGAAATTTTACACATGTGCAGTCCTGGTTTTTACCCACGGTGAGTTAATGGGTCGAGCAGAACAAAAACAACCTTAGGGGTGGACAAGCTTAAATAAAAGCATTTCTTGACAGAAGACATATATTCGGCTCATTTGACGTAACAACTATAAACAAAGATCTGCAGCGACCTGTTAGCACTCGGTGTATGTATTAGAGGTGACCGTTAGCTGCTGCCACACCAAATTTTATTCCCATAATTGTAAAACCAACTGATTTTTAATCGTTTCTGTGCTTTGTCATATGAAATAAGTTGGCTTTGTGGCCATCTTGAATTGTATTGACCCCTGAAGTTAAGCAATTGTAAATTTTCATTCAGTGATCATTACTGGAAAGTTTCATTAAAATTTGCGCCGTAGTTGGAAAGATATTTTGCTAACAGACAGATGAGCTAACACAGGTAATTACATTATTGCCCATCTCTTATGGTAATGGGCAGTGATCTACAGATTAAATTCAGAAAAGAGACTCATTTTCAGTTTCCTCACATTCTCTCAGTGATGTTTTATGTTTCAAGTGTTAAATCTGATTATAAAAATTGTGTAATTTCTCCACAATGTGTACTGGTACATCCAAACCTGAATATTTTTTTTAAAATACCTGCCTTACCTGTTATTGTTTGTGTCACAGTTCAGTTAAAGGCAGCTTTTTTATCACTTCTGCATCTATATAGATGATAACTGAGGGAAAAAAAACACATACAGCCACCTAACACAAACCACAAAGTTACCTGCCATTAATTTTCCTTCCAGTGGAGATTATAACTATCAGAACTCTGAAATCAGGACACAGGATCTGTTGTTTAATGTCGCTTGTCCTGGTAAATATGCCTGAATGTCCTTCAGGCTCTTGGTGATGCGCATGCATAACCTTCACGGGACAGAGAAGGAGAAAGAGGAGAACGAATCCAGCGATGACGATGAGAGCGACGAGGATGATGATGAAGGCAAGAAACCAAAGCTGGAGCTCGCCATGATGCCTCACTATGGCGGCATTAACAGAGTTCGAGTACGTTGTCCTTTTTTTTTTTTTAAATACAGAAATGGTGAAATGAACAAGTGTTTTCTCGACGTAACAGTTTGGCTCCTTTGGTTCCAGGTGACCCAGTTTGGACAGAACTCGCTGGCTGCCGTGTGGTCTGAGAAAGGACAGGTGGAGATCTTTGACCTCCGACCTCAGCTGGAGGCCGTTCACAGCTCTGCTGCCATGGCTGCGTTTGTCCAGCAACAGAAGGAAGCCGCAGCTCTCTTCAGTTTTTCAGGACACATGAGTGAAGGTTTTGCGGTAGACTGGTCACCTAAAGTACCTGGTGAGTGAAACGTGGCTCTACCTCTTGAACTTGTCCACATTTTGTCACGTTATGCTCACAAACTTTGAAGGATTCTGCTGGGATGTTTTGGGTTAAACCACCACAGGAAGGTTCACCTGCTGTAAATCTATCTACAACAGCAGGGTTTCCCCTACATTGGTTGACCTGATGGATAGAGCTTCATCAGACCTAAACAACAAAAGAAATCTGAAGCTCCTATGTTTGATCATTTTTGAGCTATAACCATTTTTGTATGTCCAGAAACCCCTTTTTCAGATAAATTGGGGATCCTGGGGGGTGGGGGGCACTGATTGGTGGGCCTGATGAATATTGCTTCATCAGAGCTAAACAACAAAAGAAATCTGAAGCTTCTATGTTGGACAGTTTCTGAGTTATAAGCATTTTTGTATGTCCAGACACCCCCACTTTGAAAGGAGCCCCCTCCTCAAATATGGGGTCTATCGTAAAACCGTTGGCTGGTGCAGTGCAGGTCGGACTCATCTACAGTCCTACCAAATTTCATGTTGATTGGTGCAGCCTTTTTTGTGGTACAGTTGACCAAAAATCACTGAAAAAAAAACTACGAAAACAATATGACTCTTGCTTACGCTTCGCGTGCGGGAGTCGTAATGAGCATCAAAAATCAGTAATTTGCACAAAAAAAATCTGTATTAATCACGCGGGTGGAGTGGAGGTGCAAG
>NW_013952495.1:1572975-1604935 GCF_001266775.1 Austrofundulus limnaeus
ACACTAAGTTAAAATTACTTGGTTGCAAATAACTTCTCTAAAGTCGCTCATCAACAAAACAACACATTAAAAACAAAAATCAACCCATGTCTGAAATTAAATGCTTAAGAAAATAAGAATCACATTAAAAGAGGAAAAAGCTTTTATTTAGAGAAGGAAACAAGAAATAAAGCAAAAAAATTGCAACAGGAACAGAAAATGAAGTCATCAGTACAGAAAACTGTTCAATATTTCAAAAGGAAATAAGCAGAAAATATAACAGGAGTAAAGAGAAGAAAGGTATCCTACAACAGAAGAGCTTGAATATAAAACATCAGATAAAGAAAACAGAATATGTGTACAGACAGAAAGAAGGATGAAGAAGAAAACTACAACCAATCTAAATGAAAAGCTACAGGAGTTTGAGAGGTAGATTGTTAGAATGAAAACAGAAAAAACCAATAAAATCCAGAGAAACAGCAGCTCAGAGGTGATATTGTTTCGAGTCTCTCTTACACACACCCACCCACACACACACACACACACTAAAAAAATTTAATTATGGAACAAAATGTTTTGTACACTTTGACCCCTCACAGTGTTTAACACCAGCTAACATCTCAGATTCTTAATATTCTTTAAATTCACAAAAACATAATAATAAAAAAAATAAATTACAGCAGAAAAATACAGCGTTTAAAACAACAGTCTGGTTTCTCTCTGAAGGCCAAGAGACGGAGACTCCATATTTTCTAAAGCTTTAAGATCTCAGAACTCGTCCTGTCTGTCCCAGAGTTCCTCTGTTCTGATTCCTCTGTTCACTCAGTACGGGGTGAAGCGGTTGTACCCTCCTCTGTACAAACTAGCCTGTTGACAGAAGAAGGGAACCAGGTGTAAGAAAGACCCATTATGTAAATCAGGAGCCATAAATGTTTGGACTCAGCTCACCATAGTCCCAACTCCATACGTGGCCGTTGGTCCAACTGAATGGTGATAGGGGTCCGCGGCTGTGGCGTAAACTCGTCCGTATCTGCTTAACATTAAAAACAAAAAGTGTGTTTTACTGTCATTTGAAGTCAACTTGGTGGTCAGATGGAGCATCAGGAGCCTGCTAATTGAGTCGGTTAATGCTAATGGTCGGGCCTTCTGAAGTTAATTACCATGTCCTTGGTTTTAGTAGCGTTCAGGGTCAGATTGTGTTTTGTGCACCAGGATGTGAGTTGCTGTATGCTTTTTTCTGTAAGCTGACCCATCATTGTTGATTTTAAGGTCTACAACAAGGGTGTTACCTGTGAACTAAGCTGGTAAGGCTAGAGCTGTCATGAGTCAGAAGGCTAGAAGGCTCAATAAACACCCTTGTGGTGCACCCATTCTTACTGTGGTTGTTTTACATTACACTGCTGACTTTAAGTGCCTCCAACCAATTTCACAAACAACCTGCACACTCCTGGAGCTTCGTATTAATGGCCACGCTAAAGTCAGGTGGGTGTGGTTTCACTAGTCAGATAGCCAAACTGATGTTTCATTTAACAGATTAGCTGTTTCACTAACTATAAAAACCATTAGTGGGCTAATAAGCGTCTGCTAAATTAAGTTTCGCCAACTTTAAGTCGACTAACTAACAAACTAATCAACAGGTTTGTTTCAGTCCCACCAGTCTTCAGCTGGAAGAAGACAAAGACATGATTGAGTGACAGTCATCTTAGCAGCTAGTGATCAGCTGTTAGTGATAATTATGGCTAATTTTACTTGTAGCTGTTTAGTGCTAGTGAAGCTAAATTGTTTATGGATTATGAGCTAGCGAAGCAAACTTTTTGGTCAGCTGTAGCTCACTGTATCCTAGCCTCATTTTTAACCAATGATAGAAAATGGACAAAAGAAGTTTTTAGTTATTGGACCCATGTTCAGTTACACTTTGCTTGTTACAATTGCTTGTTTGAGAAAAAAACAGAATTCCGTCTGTCCAAAATCTCTAATAATAATGTTGTGTTTTTTTTCTGTCAAGATTTTTGACTAAATGTCACACAAGACAACATGCAAGTTTAAGCTATATCCTTAAAACTAACTGTTTTTTATGGCAACCTTTTTACAGAATTGTTATTTTTTTGTTTCTAATGAAATAAAAAATAATGGGAAAGGCTGGAATATGTGATTCTGTAGAGCAGTTAGAACAATCTCAGTTGAATCTGTATCTTCAGTCTTTCAAAGAGTAGATAGCAGCTGTCTAAAACAGCTCAAAACAGTTCACATAACAGCAATTTTACAAGAATTTCATGTTAAAACAATCCAAAATTTCATATAAAAATAATTATTTGTATCACGTTGTTAAAACCAATGAAATAAGTTTTATTAAACAACTTCTCTTATTTATCTGCCTACCCGTCACTGTAGGCTGCTGTGGCAGCAGATGCTGACTGAGCCACTCGGTAAGCTGCAGGATAACCGCCCTGTGTGTGAAAAATAAAATTGCATCAGTGCAAGAACAAATCTTGAAACAGAAACTGTGTGAGCATCGAGTAGCTGCTTACATAGACTTCTGCTCCGTACAATCCATCCTGATAGACAACCCTGGAAAAAAGATAAGTTACTGTAACCACTCATTTAGTCAAAGCAGGTGTGTTTGAAACATCATGCATGATGGTGGCCCTCAAGGACCCGGATTGGGAACCACTGGTATTGACTCTAACATTATTGTGGCTCCACAGGTATGGACTCAGGGTCTTACCCAGGATAGGCGGGCACAGCAGTAGCAGGAGTGGCCGCTGCAGAGCGAATCGTGTTGTAGACGGCCCGTCCCCGACCCCTCAGCGCAGAACCCCGATAGGCCAAAGTGGGAGTCGCTACTGGATAAGGAAAACTGGCAACTAAACAGAAATTTTAAACAGAAAAGGGGAAACAAATTAACTCTAATCAGTATGGAAATGTTTAAAATGGATCATTTCCAAGCAGTAATTCACCTGTATAAAGTTCAGGTGCATACATGGCCCCCATTACAGGGTTGATCTTCCATCCTGAAGCTGCAAAAAAAATAAGATCAGGTATTTAGCCTCCATCTTGAAAACAGACTCCATGAACTGAGGCGATTCTGAGCTAATATGGTGAACTGAGGTGTTTCTTACTTGAAAGTTCCCCATTTACAAGCGGCGTCTGAGGCTTTTTTGTAACTACTCTGGCAGTGGCGTTATTAACCTGAGAACAAACAAGACAGCAAAATAAAAATGTTGACTGTTGGGGAAACCTACAAAAAAGTAACGAATCTCTTTTCACCTCAATCTTCCTCCCTTCCACAATTGTCCCGTTCAGCTTTTCTCTTGCTCGGTCCGCCTCAGTAGCGCTCTCAAACGTGACGAATCCAAAGCCCTGTTTGGGTGGATTTATTTTTTATTTTATTTTAAAAAGATCTTTTTGTTTCAGCTCCATCTATAATAATAAGTATTTTTTGCTGACCTTTGACCCCCGTTCATTGAAGATAATTTCTACGTCAAGGATCTTGCCAAATTGCTGCGAAGTTTCACAACAAAAGTGTTCAAATAACGTAACAATAGAGGTTTTCTGACTCAGTGTAATGAAACAGAAGGAACATCCTACCCCGAACATCTGCCGGAGGTCCGGGTCTCTGAAGCGGAAAGGGATGTTGGAGACATGGAGGCGTTTTGGTTGGGCCTTCCCTGGGCTCTCCTCCTCACCTCCACTTCCTGCTCCACCGCCCGATGACCCCGGCACGCTGAGCGACTGGGGGTCAGAGGTAACAGGAGCCAAAGCATCCTCCTTGACAGCGAGATGGTATGAAAATGAGCGAGAAGAAAAGGGACGAGACCAAAAAACGGAGGATGCAATGGAACAGAAACACAAAAACAAGATGGAGGGAGTATGAGAGACAGATGTAACAAAAAATGGAAGAAAGCATTACTAGAAAAGCACAAAAAATAAAGATCAGTTCAATTATTTCAGCAACACTTTTCAACAAACTTCAGCATGTGTAAAGATTCAGTTGTAAGCATCACATGGCATTAAGCAAAGATCATTTTCACCAGAACAAGTGATCCAAACCACGTTCAACAAGCATTCAGCAACCAGTGATCCTTCTCAGGCAAATGTAAGGGGGGGCTAAACTTTAGTGAAGTGTCTGTGGATCCATGCCTGCTGGAAAGACTGATGCTCAAAAATATAAAACATATTCAAATAAAACTATGTGCTCACTTCAACTGTGATCAAGAGTAAAAAAAAAACATTTGTGAAATTTTAACTAAGCATCTAAACAAGTGTAATTACATTAAATACAGTGTATGCATGGGAGTACACTTTTGTGTAATAAGATTTTAAAAATAATTGTGTTAAATTTGAGTGAAACATTCAGGTGTCTCTTCTGTGTTTATATGACTGAGCTTCACTTGTGATAGGTGATGTTTTTTGTATAAATCAAGATACACAGATTAACCAATAATCAATTTTAAATTGGATATATTAAAACTAGCCAAAGTCACAGCACTTTGGCTAGCTATTTTAGCTAATTTCAAATTATATAATTTAAATTTATTTATTCTACATCAATAAATTTATAAATATTTAGATATTTCCAGCTAGCGTCTAGCTAACTAGCCAAACTAATAGCTAGCTAATTTACCCACTAATTAAGTCGTTTTGTAACTAATTTTCTTGTAACTATGTTACCTTTTGTTGACCTTGTTCTTGTTTCTTTAGCTGAAACTATGAAAAATACTGGATAGCACATTTTTACCCAAAAACAATTATATTTTAGCATAAACAAGGTGTTTTGAAAGGTTACCTGGCATACAACCAACTAAAGGATATTGTACTTTAGGTTATGTGTCAGGTGTTTACTTTTTTTTTAAATTATCAAAGACATAGCTTTTCAGATAATGACTTATTTTGTCCTCAACTTGTTAACTTGACTCTTTTTTAGACACATTGCATAATATACTGTCACAGCTGATAAGATAATTTGTTTGAAAGCAAGTAAGTGTAAGTATAAGTGCAAATAAAAAGACCTGAAAGTTTGCAGAAGTGATGATTAAAACCATTTTAAATCTGGATGTTTGGGAGCAAAATATATAAATATAAGTTGTAGTTTAAAGTTAAGCACAGAATTTTTAGTACTAACGTGAACAATAAATAACGCTACACAAAAACGTCCTCACTTTTGTACACTGTGACATCTGTGTGTATAAACTGGCCCATGCAGAACCACAAGAAGACCCTATGTGCCAAAAACAAAACATTCACTGTCCCACAATGCACCACAATGCTGGTGTGTACGCATTTCTGCACATCTACTTTGTTCTGGTTAAGTAACATTGTCAACCATCCAGGATATTAAAAAGTTAAAAATACTTTTAAGAGCAAATGAACAAGAGCCTGGAAATAAAAAAAAAAATTGGAAAGAAAAATAAGGTTATTCTAAAGTAAGAACTTTAGTTTCAAGACTCGAGTATTAGCATTCTAGTACCAAGAGACAAATAAAGAGTGAAGAGGCCTCAGTGCAGCGGTGACAGATCACATTAAACCAGAGGGAACAAGGCAGAGACGGTGCGCAAGAAGCTGAAAATGAGGAGGGTGATGAGAGGAAAACAAAGGGGTCAAAACCGAAGGGTCAGTCTCAGGTCATAGTGCTGCTGCGCCTCTGCCAAAGGTTAAAGGTAAATTATCATGGGGCAAAATTAATAAGAAGGGAATAGAGAGGGGCATTCATCCAGGGGAATACACACATACAGTAAATGCGGCGCCTAGTGTACAATAAAATGTTAAAAGATGTCACAAACACATTTACATTATTTAGCTCACTTTCTGAGCATAAAATCCTAGTAAAAATTTTTTTTCAAACATTTTGTTGTTAATTAGTTTACTGTTCTTTCATTTTGCCAATTTTTGCTAAATGTTAAATTTAAATGTCTAAATGTGTAAATTTAAATGCATAAGTTAACTGTAAATGTTGTGCCTAAATATTAAAGTTTATTCAGAATGGAATGCAGCATTTTCTGCTGGTGAGCGGCTCTTAATCCTGCAATTATAGCAACCGCTAATCCTGCTAATGATGCTAACACTTCCCAACAAGACATCAAACCTGCAGCTGCGGCCAGTGTCTGAGCTGTACTTCAAACTGCCGGACCACAGCTATCATCATTGTTGTTTTCAATAAACACATTTTGATTTTAAAATTTAAATGCCATCTTTGGCAGCATTATCAGCACCATCAGTGCTTTTGTTGCAATTTAGCATTTAAATTTAATGTTTAGTAAAAATGAGCAAAATGTAAGAACAGTGAGTTTAATAAAATGTTAGTGGAAATTTTTAACTAGGATTTTACACTCAGGTAGTGAGCTATAATGAAAATGTGTTAGTGACATTTTTAACATTTTATTTTGCACTTAGTGCCTCAGACTGTGACTAACTACAGTAGACTGTCACACACACATCTACAGACACACACAGGGGGAGAGAGGTGGTGGTGTCAAGAGATCACGATGCAGACTTGTGTTCTGGACCTGAGCGATATTTCAGAGTGGGGGAAAAGGGGGGGTCATCTGGTCCCCCTCCCTCCGGGTTGAAGTCTCAACTTTCCCTTCGAAAGTCAGCTCGGACCCAACTTTGTCAGAGGCTCCAGTGATAAAATATGTAGACGGGGCCACAGAACAAAACAAAACAATTTACTGTCTGAGAAGAGGAGGAGAGATCTGCAGCAGAAGCAGGAGACAGAGTCGGTCTTATTTAAACAGAAACTAAAGTGTTAATTCAAACAATACTTCATTCTGTTTCCACTTCGAGTTTATTTCCTCAGGAGTTGTTCAATAAGCTGACACAGCTTCACTAAGAAATCATTAAATATTTACTTAAACTTGACAAAATAAGTTTGTTTTAGTGATCTAATTAAAAAAACAATTGAAATGTAAATATTTACAAATAAAATGCTGTAATCTGGAAACAGGATCTGTTTTACTATCAGCAAAATTAGACAGAAGGGAGGAAGGAAATGTTTATTTTCAACAAGTCTTGTCTCAGCTGTTCATTGACCTTTCTCTAGAAGGTGGTAATGAGGAGGAGGAGGAGGAGGAGGAGGAGGACGAGGAAGAACTCTAAATATAGAGAGAACCTGTATCTGCTCATGTTTCAGGACATCTGAACAGACTTCTGTCACATGGACCGACCGAGGATCATGTTTTATTGGGACTCTGTGTGAATTCCATCATCTCTGTTCAGGGCCGCTCCTACCGTGTTGCTGGGGGCCAGCGGGTCGGGCCCTTCGTGCTGGGGCCCCTGATAGACTCGGAGCTGAGGGTGGTCTGGGTACTCGGAGCTGTGGTGAGCGGAGCTGAAATCCAGCGCGGTCAGTCTGCCCACGGGTGTTGCCGGACCTTGACCAGGTGGTGGGTACGATGGGGGTGGGGCGTAAACCTGAGGAAGGGTGGGGTCCCCGCTGCTGGGGCCGGCCTCCTGGGCGGGGCCCCCCTGTGTGGAGAGGAGGAGAAGGAGATGAAGATTAAAATAAAAAGAACATCAAACAAGGAGATGCAGAATAAAGGAGCATTTCAACTAATTTTATATATGAAGCTGCAGCGTTCTTCTTGAAAGAAAGGTCCATATGATCCATATCCTGTTCTTTCATCTGTTCCCTCTCTCCACAGTCATCCTCCTCTATGTCCTCTCTGACTGCATCCATTTATCTCCTCTTTGTCCTTGTCCTGGCAGCTGCATCTCTAACATCCTTCTATCAATACCCACTGTCCCTCCTCTGGACATGTCCAAACTGTCTCAGTCTCTAAACTTTATCTCTCAGTGGTTCAACCTGTGCTGAACCTCTGGACTCTCTTCTTCACCTCGTTACTCCACGTTTTCCTGGACAGTCCACCTATGTTCTCAAAAGTGATCCTTGTATATTATAACATTATCAAAAGAATGTTTCATGTTAATCTAAAAGTGTCAGAGTGACAAATAAAACCTTGCATTTTGATTTCTGGTTAATTATTAATATTATTAGGTCACTTTGATCAAGGTTGGTAAATACCTACGTGCTTTGTGTTGCGATTACCACAACTTACACTCTGTAATATTTGTCACCTGCCATAGCATTTATTTCTTCTTAGGTTTTTTGTTCCTTTGTTTAGAAATCACCACAAAAGACCGTTATATCAGAAACTCCACCTCAAAAGAATTGGGGAATTATTATTTTAAATTTATTTTTGAATTAAATTTGTTGGGAGATATAGACAATAAAAAACAGGAAAAAGCCTAAGTGAAACAGAGAAACCTAATAAATGTCTGATTTTTAAAGTTATTCTCAGACTTATGTAAAATTCTGATAAAGTCCTCTTTTAAAAGCTGCCAAATCTTCTGTTTAAGCCTTTAAATATTTAAAGTTTACACTCATTTAACAACAGCTTTGTGATGTAATCAGATGTAGCTACTCTTAGCATCTGCTTAAAATTTTTAAAAATATCTACTATTTTCATATTTTAAATACACTAAATTGTTTCTGTTTGGGGGGGAAACTTAGTCAGAAATATTTTGCTCTAGATTTTTTTCACTCTTCTTTTTTTTTAACAGGTTTTAACATTCAGATTAAACTTTTTCAGGTTGCTGCAAAGGAAATTAGTTTGTCATCGTGGAAATGTTCACTTAATTGTGCTAACTTAACTGCAAATCTTTGATTCTTTAGACTCACTGAGAAAGGAAAATGTTTTAAAATGAGCTCAAACTGGAGATTGAATCACTTGGCAGAATTATTTTTCTTAGATTAAAAATAAAAAGTTCTGTGTGTTCAAACAGAACCATGTGACGTCACAGATGAGGAATCCTAAAGTTGAAACAAATAAAAGCAGTCTTACCCTCTTCCTGTGTTCGTCTGTTTCTGATGCTCTGTGCGACAAATGCTGTGTGTTTTAATGCCAGACAACCCCCAAAGACCCCCACCCGCCATACAAGCCACTCATCTACCAATCACTAACTGTTAAAGAACAGGAGAGCCACACCAGCTGTTGACATCTGTAACTGTCAATCACTTCATTAAGCCGACAGCACCAGACAAACTAATAAAAACTCAGAGTTCAGGATGAAGAATGAATCAGGGTAAACATTTCTTCTGCTCTAAAACATGAATCTGAACGTCATCTCGCTTGAGGTAAACGTTGCTTTTGGCTGATAAATCTTTTTAAACATCAAAGATCAGGAACAACTCTCAAGGAAATTTATCTTAATTTTGAAATAAATCCAGGAAAAACTGTCAATCATTGATCTTCAAACTCTGACTTAAGCTCCTATACAAATAATTTGCCTCATATAAAACTTTTTTTTTATTACAGTGCTGGTATTTAGTAAAATTTGGCAAAATATATATATTTTAATTTTTTAGTAGGATGGAAACAACATTAGTGTTTGAGAACAAGTAATGTATTTCAATTCATTCACTTTTTTAATATACTATATTTTACATATCATTACTGTAGAAATCCACAAATTAAACCCCTCTATTGTGAACCATGTTGTGAAAATGTCTTTTTTATGATAATTTTTCTGCAACTAGGTGAATTACTTATGGTGCCGAATTTAACCAGACACCACAATGGCTCCAACAAAACAGAACTTTACTTCTTCTCACTTTAACCACAAACAGCAGCTCAGATTAAATCTATCTTTTACACAGAGCACAGGGTCAGGATCAGAGATAAATAACAAACTGGTGGTTACACAATAAACAATCTGCTAATGCTCAGAATATGAGTTGGGAATGACTCTCAGCTACCACATCACATTTTAGCTCAATATCTGTCAAATCAATTGAGCTATTTCCATTTTGGTCTGCTAAGTTTGACTAGCGGTAGCAGCCAGCTCAGAAAGTGAATCAGTTGTGGATCAGGGTATAGATGTTCATCCAGTCATTATATTTGGAGACTTTCATTTAAGTCTGTTTGGTCATTTTATGAGAGATTTTACCAAAAGTCAGAGAGACAAGCTCACATGCAAAGACAAACAATTACATGATTAATCTTTTGTTTGTATTGCAGCAGCCAATAATAACAGAGAGTATGAACCATGCTAAAATCTTTGATCAGATAGTGAAATGTAAGTAAAGAGTAAAAATAAAAACAAGAGTGAAAATGTTTTGTTCTAAATAACATCCTGTTTGAGACTTTGTTGCATCACTTGCATCATTTTTTTTTCAAATAAAATTCATGTTCATGAACAAGACAGGGAATCATTGTTGTGAATTTAAATGAAAATGAATTAATTTTAGTCACTCTGCAGACCAAGAAACAGACAGATCACACCTCATTATCTCTAACATACTGGAACTGGTTCCCAGGACTCTAATAGGCAACTAATTATCTGAAGAAACAACTGACATGTGACTGCAGTGACTTCATGCAGATGTATTCATGACAGGTGAGTGAAGATAAAGCTGCCGGTTAGATTTCACTATCAGTCATTCTTTCTTTCTTCCAACAAGAGTTCCTGTAGCTCCCAGCTGCTGGGCCTGATCCAGTATCTCAGTGTCAGCAAGTGTAGAGACACAAGCTCTGTTTCTTTTCTTTTTTTTTGGATGGCCATTTGTTCACTCTCTGTCTCGTCTCCTTCCTCAGCTGTCAGCTGGAGGTCAGAGGTCGACGGCTTGGAGCCAGGTGCCTTCTGCGACAGCTGCTGCAGGATTTACTCAACAGGACAACAGGAGCTGCAGATGTGGCGTTTCACTTCTACTGGCTGCTTATTAGGGGAAACTTTTATTCCACCAATCTTTTAGTTTTTCCATGCAGCAAATTCTGTTTTTTTTTTTTTTTTTTTCGTTTTGTTTTGTTTTTTGGGTTGAGTTTAGGTTATATAAGCTCAAAAAAGAAGTGGAAATATTCAAAGAATTATCAAAATCAAGGAATGGAGATCAAAATACATCTGCTGAAACTTGAAACAAATGGGTTCAGATGTTGGAATTTTGTGATTTTACAAATGCCAAAAAAAAAAAAAAAAAAACTTCAAGATGAAGTGCCTCATTCCTCAGCTGGAACTGAACTTACAGCCACGTTCAAACAGCACCTCACTCTAGAACTTGAACTTAACATAAAAAAGTAAATAAATTTGTGTTTGGTAGATTATTTCTTTTTTGTAACAATGCTTCTTGGCAATAAAATTGAAAAGCCATTTAAAATGGTTCCACATTTGTAAGGACATGATCATTTGATGATCATGTGATGATCATCATGATCATCATGATCAATGATGATCATGATCACATTTGTGGCATGATCAGTAGAGCTGAAAAAAATAAGCCAAATCTTCTCTGTCAAACAACTTATTTTGTTGTTTTTGACTCTTGTTTTGAGCTTCTGGTACCACCACCTGCTGCCAATCAGGTGCCCGCTATAAGATTTATTGTCAAGAAGCATTGTTACAACAAAGAAATAATCTACCGAAAATAAATTTCTTTATTTTTTTCCTCAGAGTAAACCCTTGACGTGCAGGACAGATGTTAAATGTAGGCTTGACGTGTCAATGTTTAAACGCACAACAGCAGAGTTTTACAGCTGACTGGAGTCCAAGACATATATGTGACAGAACCTCTTGATTATCAGGTCAGGAGAAGAGGACTAAAAATACCTCCGGTGTGAAGCATAGTGACAAGGTGGAGAGATGCCAGATGCCTTTTGGAATCAGTGGTATGTCAGGGACACTTGGTGCTGGTCTCATTCAGACCACTGGACTAAAGATAACATGTAATGTGTCCTTACTGTTCAGGGTTTTTTTTATTATTATTTTTTACAAAGCTGTGATTGGGCGTCAATGATTATTTCTCTAATGAATCACTAAAGTAATTTAGACTAATCCAGGAGAAAAATGTTCATTTTTTTCATGTGTTTTATTTATTACATAACTGAAAAATCAAATCTTTTTTTACATTATTTAAAAAATATAAACTTAAAAAACGATCCTCTTGTTTTAATAAAACTAAATAATTGATTCATTCTGACATTTTATTGGACAAATCATACAAATTTATCCGTAGATAAAAAGGATTGTGTCTTGCAACTTTAAAGTCCTTCTTGCGTTTTTCTGGCCTATTAATCTGAGGACACTCTACCTGTTTATTGTGCCTCTAATGACTCGTGACAAACATTCATGTGACGTTGCAGAACAAACAAAAGAGTTTACCTGAACTATGCTGGGGTAGCATGTGGTTGTCTGTGGGTAGACAGAAAGTCCATAAGGCTGGAGGATCACAGTGGGTGAGGAGAGCATGACCCCAAAACAAACCACACGCAAGAAAAACAGGGAACGAAGGAAGATAGGAGGGGAGAAGGAGAGAGGACAGCAGGGGGAAAAGGAAAACCGTGTATGCACACAGGAGAGCAGGAAACCAGGCTGAAAAAAATCCAGATAGAAGAAAAAAAAATCCTGAAGATGAAGGGAAAGAGGGATAAAATCGTGTTTCACCACACAGGTGAGCCAAAAACTCGATGAAAATCCTCAAAAGAACAAATTTTCTGTCCGGAAAGGACAGGGTATAAAGCAGTGAAAGAGAAAACAAGTGAGCTTCTGTGTGTCCATCAGTGGATCATGCAGGATGACAGACAGAAACACATGTTCAGGCTCTCCTTTCAGAGTTTTATAAATAGTAATCCATGTCCTCCTGCTGGAGTTGATCATCTTACTTCCCTCTCACTATCACACACAGCTTCTTGTAAGATTTCTCACCACTTGTGAAACAATTGAAAAGTAACACTGCAATAAGAAAAAAAACATTTTAAAGGGTCTACAGATGTGAAACGTGATTAGATCACTCATGAAGCGTAAATATAATTGCCACAAAATAAACGGAAACAAAATGTATGAGTTGTCAAAAATGTCTTTGAGCTATTTTTTTCTTTTTCACCAACAGAGCGCGACATCCAAACAAGTTCTTTTCCGGTCCGGCGCCGAGAGGCATGACGGGATATGTAGTGTTACTTAAGCTATATAAAACCACGCTACCGCTTTTCGACTTCCTCTTTACTACGCGAGCCTGAGCGAAGCAGGTATGAGCTTCCTCTTTTCGTCTTATAACAACAAACATTAACTGCATTTGAAATTATATATAAGCAAGCTTTGGAAAGAGATGAAATGAAGACCAAACGAGTGTTTTGAATTACCCACATTTAGTTACGCGTTTGATTTTTAAGTAAAGAATGTCAGACTAAGCTAATGCTAATGCTGTTAAACAACGTGGTGCGCTACGGCTCAAGGCCTACCCGTGTGGTTGAATTGACGTTATAACAGGTTTTTATTGGGTCATTTTTTTCTCTCCATTTCAGTAATTTTGTAACAGTTTTTGTGAAACTACACATGCTTTTACTGATCAAGAAATGTTATCTCCTAAAAGACGACCTGAAAACGCAGTGTTTTATCATAATACTAATTTTAATATTTGGATTAAAAACTTGGATTAACACCCTTCTGTAAAGGTATTGATCTTAAGTTTATTTCTATTTTATTCGATCGTACATTTGGATGAAAATTTCAACAAAACATAAGTTTATTATTGTCCATGATTTTATTGTTTGATGCTGTGAATGGGCTGCACTAGGGTAAAAAATGCATTTAAAACTTTGGTACCTGAAAGTAAAACTAACTTGGATGAATTAGATTTCTTTTGTCAATGTAAGTTTTAGTTGTCCTATAAAGCAGTAGTTCCCAATTTATTCAGGTTTTGACTCTCAAAATCACAGCATCAGAGGCTTGTGACCCCCAGCTGCTGCTGGTTGTAAAATTTAATTAACCAGAAGTATAATACAACTAATACTCAAACAGACTTGCCATCATTTATACTAGCTAAAAAATGCTGCTGCCGCCAATCATTTTTAGGTATTATTTGATCAAAAGAAGTCATTTTACAATCCCTCACTTGTTTTGCAACCACACTGAGGTTCACTGCTATAGTGCACCTGAGGTATGCCATGTATATAAGCAGCATTGACAAAAGGTTTTGTGAAGAAAATTTCACATCTTGATCTGCGCTGATCAATAACAAAGGCTAAACTGTACTTAAAATGACATTTCTGTCTCCACATTACAGGCACTGTAAGCCACCATGCCCGTTGCCAAAAGTTGGGTTTGTCGTAAGACTTATGTCACTCCCCGCCGTCCCTTCGAGAAGTCTCGTCTCGACCAGGAGTTGAAACTCATCGGTATGCTGCTAGCACTTTCACTACAGCAAAGTCTGGTTTGAGTCATGCTCTTAGCCTCTTTCTTTAAACTGCTCTAAATGTTGACTGTTCTTCATCTCAAGGCGAGTATGGACTGAGGAACAAGCGTGAGGTGTGGAGGGTCAAGTTTACTCTGGCCAAGATCCGTAAAGCTGCCAGAGAGCTGCTCACCCTGGATGAGAAGGAACCCAAGCGTCTGTTTGAAGGTAGGCTAAACAAATGAAAGAAATATAATATATATTGGCCAATGATTTAAATCTAAACTGTCAGACTTCACTGTGGTGTCAAGAATTCCTCGTCAATGAGGCCATTTGACCAAATAATGTTATGTGCTGCATGTGACACAGTTTTGTTTAAAATTTTGGTGGTTTTTGTTTTTCCAGGTAATGCCTTGCTCAGACGTTTGGTGAGAATCGGTGTGCTGGATGAGGGTAAGATGAAGCTCGATTACATCCTGGGTCTGAAAGTTGAGGATTTCTTGGAGAGGAGGCTCCAAACACAGGTGTTCAAGCTTGGACTCGCCAAGAGTATTCACCACGCCCGTGTTCTTATCCGCCAGAGACACATCCGGTAAGTTACTAAACATCAAATAATGAAGGGTCCATAAGTCTGAAAAGGGACTCATGACAAACTGTCCCTGCTTCCTCTTCCATCAGAGGACCACCAACCTGTAGCTCTCTTCGTTGAGATCAATTAAACTATTCAGCAAGGTCACTTCGGTATCAAAACCGTATACCTTGTCAGTAAGCATTGCCCAGAGCCAATCCCGCTGATGAGGCCTCAGACTGTGCCATTAATGTGGCTGGCAGGTAAGGCGTGGGGGATTGCACCTCGGGCAATTGGTAGCATTCACTGCTATGTGAACATGTACAATCAGGCTGATGATTTAAATAAATGGGTCAGAACTTCTGTGGTGTCAAGAATTCCTCGTGAATGAAGCCTGCTATGGATAATTTCACCTTAGCTATTTTATTTTATCTTCAGTGTTGTGTAAAATTAAAAGAAGTTTTAAATGTACTCTGAAAATATTTTACTTCCTGTGTTGGCAGTGTGCGCAAACAGGTGGTGAACATCCCTTCCTTTGTGGTTCGCCTGGACAGCCAGAAGCACATCGACTTCTCTCTGAGGTCTCCTTATGGTGGTGGACGCCCCGGCCGCGTCAAGAGAAAGAACGCCAAGAAGGGTCAGGGCGGAGCTGGAGGAGCTGACGACGAGGAGGAGGATTAAGAAGGATGCCGTCTGGGGAGTCCACATTGATTCCTCTTGTCCAAACTCAATAAAAATAAGGTCTGACCAAATAAATGAAGTGCCTTTTGATTTTTTTTCCTTAAAAGTTTCTCTGTGCTGTTTTGTACAGCACAGTGGTTCTTGGCACCACCTAAGAACATACTTGGATTTGCAAGTACCACTTTTTGCCACAGACAAAAACAAGTAACGTGTATTTGTGTCTGGCAAGAAATAAACTTGCCAAACTTGTAATCCTGTTTGAGAACTTATTCTGTCTTATTACAGGTAAACTACAACTAATGTTGTTGCTAATCTATATAAACATTTCAATTTTGGATTAAAAAGAAGTTTGCAGATTTTGGGTCTGGTTTATTGCTTTCTGTAGTAAACGAAAGTCTTAACTGTTTCACTATACTATACTACTATACTATCTTGACCTCATTGGGAAATCCTTATATAAAATATATAATAAAAAATTATCTTCCATGGGCAGTTTAATCTCAAGTCATACACCTTTGTTTGCATTTCTCATCGCTAAAATTTCACAGTCCTCAGCATTGGTTTGTGGTCTCAGAAAGTTATATAAATGTTATCAAAATACATAAGGAGAGGTTGCTTTTCTCCGAAATGACAAGACGTAGAATTTTGAATGATAAACTTAAGGTTTTGTTTAAAAAAAAACGCATGTCGAATAGTTTATTCTGAAAGACTAGTATCTACACTGAGGTGAAAAATGTATACGGGTTTATAAATATTTAAAGTCAAGACCGCTGTAGCTGAAGAATGGTACAGCCTCTGTCTCCGGCTACTGACGTCATCAGAAGTGGGCGTCATTTGTCAACCAGGAAGTGAAAATTTCCCACCGGCGAGGTGTGGATGAGACGCTGCAGAGACCTTTCCTTCAACAAAGTAACAGTGTTAGTTGAACTGGACAAGCACGATTTTAAAACTGGAGATTAACACTACAAGTAAGTAAAAAAAAAAACGCATATCTAGCGGTTCGTTGCAGTGCATTTTTAGCTTTCTAAAGGCTTTGTTTTAGCTGATAAAATGTGGCCTTCAAGTGTCATGTTTTGTTTTGTGTCAACAGATTTTTAAAAAGCAGCTATATTTAGTTTTACCCTGTTGCTTTTTTAGCCAACGTTACTGTTGGAAGTAGCTTGCTGTATTTTATTTTTTTCTAGTAAAAACTTGACTTTTTAAGCGAATGCGTTAACTCCCAATCTACTGTGAGAAAGAAACGACTCAGCTTTATAACAAGAAATGGCCTAAATAAGGAACGCTTTTACTTCACCGGAGGTGATGTGTTGTGAAATGAATGAGTCTTTAGCTGAGTTATTGAGGAAGTACTGAGGTTCATGTAAACCAGCTTGCCTGAACACGTCCTGGGACTGCGGTCAAGTGTCCTGGGTGCAGGTGAAAGTCCCAGAAATGTAGATCTGTCACTTATACCTTAATATAATACTCTAGCACAGTGGTTCCCAAACTTTGTATCTTCTGACCCACAAACTATCCATGGCAAAAACTTGTGACCCCAAATATTACTGGTCTGAGTACACTAACTTCGTTAATAACCCTAAAAACTCAGGCTTTTTGACAATCTAAACAGCTTGTACACAAATATAAATACTTTTTTTTTTTTACTTATTTTATGTTTTTGTAATAATTATAGGGAAAATATTACATCAGCAATTATTTTATTACCCTTTAAATTGATTTCTGGAGATTATCCAAGGTGCTTCATGACCCATRATTGGGTCCCAAGCCCAACKTTGGGAACCAAAGTGCAGTGGTTCCCAAACTTTTCAGCTTTTGACCCACAAAATAACAGTAGAGACCTGAGCCCACAACTATTTTTGGATGATAAACATTTGTATCAGGTCAACTAAACATGGGCATAGTAAAACTATTTTTTATACTACATTTATACATTTTAAATACACTAACCTCACTCCTTTATAAAAACTAAGGCAAAAATGTTACTAATTCAGAAAATCTTTTCAGGACCCCACCTTGATGTTTCGGGACCCCACTTTGGGTCCCGACCCCAACTTTGGGAAACACTGCTCTAGCATCCCACATTGCTTTTATGGTTTTGCTTTAAAGAGGAATTTTATGATGAACTAAGTGGCCTTAAGCTATATATTTTTAGGTTTGCTTAAAGTCTTTAACATTTTTATTGAACATTTGAGGCTTCCACTTTTGTACATAAGCATTTTCAAATGAATTATTATTTAACTACTGAGTCTTGAATAAATCAAGCATCAATGGAGCACTTATAAGTTCAGGTAAATAAACCTGTATGCTGATATTAGCAACTCAATGTAGGGTCAATGACAGGCAAAGCTAGATTGCTGACTGACATGAGGCAGAGAACGAAGGTAGATTTATTTATTTACAGCAAAATTCAGAGGCAGGGTTTAAGCTGTTTTACTGTGATGGAGTAGGGGCGGTCCTGAAGGAGGAGTTTGCAAGGAATGAAGCAAGAGTGTCAGGGTGATGTGTGTGAAGGTCTGATGCTCCACAGATTGGATGAGAGGTAGAGGAGAAGGAGAAACTCTGAAAGGATCTATATGAAATGATAAGTTACCTCAGGGAGGAGAGAATAGTGTTCAGAGAAGACCTGAAAAGACACGTGGTGAAGAAAACAGATAAGATGTGTACATAATGAGCATTTTTGGTGTCATGGAATGGAACCAGGAAGGACAGGTTTGAATTTTGGCGTCTTCTTAACTACAACCTAAATGTTTGGGGGAAAATGGAACAAGATGACGTGAATAAACTTTAAAAGGAAAAAGTACCAGGCATGAACATTAACTTTATATTATGTAAAATCAATTTAACCTAAAACCAATTGAGATGAACCCTTTCTAATGCATTCTGAAAACAAACTCCTTTAAATATCAAACTTCAAATCATCATTATTAAAATAATATTCATGCTTAACTGCTTGTTTCTCTTCTGTCTACTTTTCTTTATATTTTTAGTTTCCCTTATGAGTAAATGTAAATTCTGTTTCCTTTCAGCAGAGCGATGTCTCCTGATGAGCTGGTGTATTTGGGAGTTCTTGTTGCCTCCATCCCTGTTGGGTTTCTCTTTCGTTATCTCAGTGAGTATTTTTACACAACTTTGATCACAAAGCATTGATATGCATGAATTTCAAAGCTCGCTGGATTATTTTCTGCTGACCAATGCCAAGACGATATCAACTTAGTAACTGTTACAAGTCCCAGATTGATTTGTCTGTCCCTTCAGGTCCAGCTGGGAAGCAGGGAGCAGCTCTCCTCTTGGGTCTTTTAATCACCGTCGGCTTATGTCACGTGCACGCGCTGCACTCTCTGGTGACTGTGATCGGAACATGGATCATCATCAAGAGCAGCTGGAGGTAAGCGATCAGCATTCGTGCTTCTTAAAAATCACTTCAGTATTGGCACAAAGGTCATAATAAGTTTTCTGTCTTAGGTGAAGGGGAATGATGTTACTTAAATCTGAGCTTTCCAAAACCTAAATAATTCTCACATCTAAAGCCCTATTAGCACGGGATAAGAATTATCATGGGGACCTCATGTAATAAATAAATTACTCCCAGACGTCTGTGTTTTATGTGGCGCATTTGCATGGGATAACCGAAGCCTGAGATTTTTCCTGAAATTTACAGACATCTCCCAAATGTGATATTGAAGCCTGGTTAGTTGTAGTCTAGTTAAACACTGCGTTGAATGGACGTTAAAAAAAACAATAAACGTTAAAAAAACAATAAACATCAAATAATCATCTTCCAACCTGTTCTGTTAGAAATAAGACTAGAAATAAGTTATCCACTTTTTCCGCTCTCCTTTCCTCCTGCTTTACAGCAGGCGCCACATCCGACAGACACCCACCCCACCCCCACGCGCGGGTACGAGTGGTATGGATTTTTTGGAAAAAATAATCAATTTTTGAGGCTCATTATACAGGTAAATGTCCAAAGGGGTTGACATGTATGAACACCTTCACAGCTGGCGAGAGTGTGCGTTAACGGCACAAGTACCCAAAGCGCGAGCCTGCGCTGCGCTACGACCACAGCTCAACACTCAGCATCAGCCAGAAAAAAAAACAGAAAAATTTATTATTCTTACCGTACAGTGAGCCATCATTTGCATCTGATTTTGCTCCCTCTCTTCAGCCTTTTTTTCTTTTTTTGTCGCACGTAATGTATCGGATTTTTCCGGCCCGGAACCCAAAAGGTTTTCGGTGCACTCCAATCCAGCCTCCATTCTTCACCAAAAGTAAATAAAAATGCACCAAGGGAACCAAAGCCGCCAAATTACAAATGGGATTCAGCCCAGTCCTGTCCAAATCACAGAGATGCCTATTTGCATTGGATTAACATTATCACAGGACCAGCGAAATATAGTATATAATTTGCGGGGGAATTTTTACTTTACAAATTATTGACATGGCCAATTCGTATGGGATTAACAACACAGACAATCTCTGTAATTATTACAGATAGCATGGTAAAACTAATCCCATCAGAATAGGGCTTAATACTGATAAACAAACACTTATGTTAAAAATTAGTGTTTTCTCCAGTTTATATATTGATGTGTTTCAGGCAACACACTGAACCCCAAATAACGGTGTTCATAAGTGGCCATTAAAACTAGAAACATGCAGTTTATTTTAAATGGTAGCCATAATTTATTAAACAGTAACTCTCTGCTCTGTTCTCCATCGTACAGACGTGCTCCAGCTCTGAGTCTCAGCTGGACCTTTCTCTACCTCCTCTTTTTCCGTTTGGTCACTTGGTTTAACCTGCCGCCACCGACGCCTTTCGCCAACGCCGTCCAGCTCATTCTAACACTTAAGGTATTAAAGAATGTAGTGGAACATTAAAAACATTTGCAGCAGGTAGATCAGTTTCTATGTGTTCAAAATGAATATTCTCTTTATGTTGGACTCATTTCTGTGTGTTATTTGTGCTCATGTTTGTTTCTAACTCAGATGGTGAGTCTTGCCAACGAGGTGCACAGCTTCTATGTGAACAATATGTCAAAGAATCCCACCCTTGGTGCTCTGACCCGAGAGCCCTCCCTCTACGACATTATGTCCTATAGTTACTGTTACGTTGGTATAATGACAGGTAAGGCTGTGGAAACGAATAATGTTTGTTTTAACTTCACAGAAAGTGTTATATTTTGTGTGTTAACTCTTAATAATTTTGTTTATGTTGCAATCAATGTCAATTTTTCTTTTGCATAATTTTTAACTGATGTCTCTCTTTGCCTTACTTACTGCCACTTGTCCAACATTGTGAGTCCATATTATTTCAGTATTACTCTTTTTCTTTTCTCACACCCTTTCCCTCTTTTATTTTTTGTTTGTTTTCATACCACACTGTTCCTCACTCTTTTTGTACATTGCATTATCCCAATCGTCCATTTGTTCACCCCTTTCTTCTCACTGTTGAATTTTCTCCTCTTATCCCATCATTCTATCCTTGTCAAGGTCCATTTTTTTGCTTCAAAACGTACTCTGATTGGCTGAGCCAGCCCAAACCGCTGTCTCTGCCTGGCTGGGAGCCGTGTCTGCAGCGTCTGAAGCTGGTCCCCGCGTACGGCGCTCTGTTCCTGGTCGTTAACGCCTACTTTCCTCTGCCCTACGTCCGCACAGACGAGTTCCTGGATCAGAACTTTTTCTACAGGTAATTATTCTGCCAACATCCGGGTTAGCAAGCGCAGTTTACACACAAACACACTGAAAAGCAGATAAATTTATAATACAAAGACTTTTGTCAAGCTAAATTACTGTAAGGATTATTTACATTTTCCTTTTGAATAACCAAGAGAATGCTGAAGTTTCTGGAAAAACCATTGTGAGAACAGTAAGAGAAATATAAACTGGATTTTTTTAAAAAGATTTTCTCAAAAGTCAGGAGTTTGTTGTTTGTAAAATGGAGATAAATAATGAAGTTTGTTTGCCTATGTCAACAGGTTTTTCTATATGGTCGCAGTATTCTTTGTGTTTCGGATGCGTTTCTACGCAGCGTGGTGTGGAGCTGAGGCGGGCTGCATCAGTGCAGGTTTGGGCTGCTATCCAGAAAAAGCTCTTTCTAAACCTGGAGGAGGACCCACCGTTGACTACAGGTCATTATGACTGGACAGTGTTCATTGCACACGGTGTTGCACTATTGCAGAAAAACACTTCTAGTGTGCTTTTATAGTTGAGATGTTACATAATCTCTTTTTGTTCCCTTTTGGACAGAGCTGATCCATCTGCTGAAGAAAAATACGACTTCAAAAGCATCCAGAACATTGATTGTTACAACACTGATTTCTGTGTGAAGGTTCGACATGGGATGCGGTACTGGAACATGACGGTGCAGTGGTGGCTGCATCACTACATCTATGCCAACGCCCCCTTCAAGTCCTACACACTCAGGTGTGTTAAACAGACTTGGCTAATTTTAACAGTACACTATCGGTCTAAAGTTTGGAGTCACCCAAAAAAACATCATGTTTTTCCAAGAAAGCTCACACTTTTAATCAAATTAGTTTCAAAATGAACAGAAAATATAATCAAAACATTGACAAGGTTAGGAATAATGATTTTGTCCTTCAAACTTTGCTTTCATCAAATAATCCTCCACTTGCAGCAATTACAGCCTTGCAGACTTTTGACTTTCTAGCTGTCAGTTTGTTGAGGAAATCAGAGGAAATTTCTCCCCAGGCTTCATATAGCGCAGTCACCTCTTTACTATTGACATTGAGACTGGTGTTTTGCGGGCACGATTTAATGAAGCTGCCAGCCGAGGACCTGTGAAGTGTCTGTTTCTCAAGCTATAAACTCTGATGTGCTTATCCTCTTGCTCATTTGTGCACCGGAGCCTCCCACTTCTTTCTCCTCCTGGTCTGGTTAGAGCCAGTTTGTGCTGTTCTTCGAAGAGAGTAGTACACGACTTTGTATGAGATCTTCAGTTTCTTGGCAATTTCTCTCATGGAATTGCCTTCATTTCTTAGAACAAGAATAGACTCATGAGTTTCAGTAAAAAGTTTTTTTTTCTGGACATTTTGAGACTATAATGCTGATGTTCCAGATACTCAGCTTCCTACAAGAAGACTAATTGTAATCAGTCCATGTTTCAGCTGTCTAACATAATTGCACAAGACTATTCAAATGACCAGTCAGCCTTTCAATATGATAAACTTGGACTGGCTAACAGAACATGCCACTGGAACATAGAAGTGATGGATGCTGAAAATGGGCCTGAGTAGATCTGTAGATATTCCATTAAAAGACACACATTTCCAGCTACATTTACTTCATTAGCATTGCCTAGACTGCTTTTATAATTAATTTAATGTTATTTTTATTGAAGAAAATTGTGCTTTTAAAAAAAGAAACAATATGGACATTTCTAAATGACTCCAAACTTTTGAGTATTAGTATACCTCTATGTTGCCATGACGCCTTAAAGGTTGAATCTCTGCTTCAGTTCCAAATTTATTGCCAAAATTTGTTGGCTAAATCTGCTGCCAGACCCTAAGTTTTAAATAAATCCACCAAACAACTTTAGCCATTTTCTGTCTGTCTGTTGCTCTCAGGGCTGGCTGGACCATGTTGATCAGCGCCTACTGGCACGGATTACATGCTGGCTACTACCTCTCCTTCATGACCATCCCTCTGTGCATCGCTGCAGAATCTGCCATGGAGGCTTCAGTCAGAAGTAAGCTCGGCCCTTACGGGCAGAACATTTTCGACTGGATCCACTGGTTCCTGAAAATGAGGGCCTACGACTACATGTGCATGGGCTTTGTGCTGCTGAAGGCCTCTGACACCATCTACTACTGGTCGTCCATCTACTTCATCATGCACATCATTGCCGTTTGCTGCATCCTTGTGGGCAGGGCTTTAAAGGGAGGGAAAAGAGAAGGGATGAGGCGGGAGAGGGAACAAAAAACCGAGGGTGAAAAACTGGAAAATATGAAAGAGAAGACCGGAGAGAAAACCGACTGAATGGAGCTCCAGAAAAAGACTCGTTGGAGTTCCTCATGTTCAACAAACAGGTCCAAGATGATTTCTCATCTGTAAAGTCTATTTTAATACAAACAAAAAGTAACTTTTAAAACCCAGTTAAAGCTGTTTCTTCTGATGTATATTAATGTGCTGTGAGTTATTGGAGAGAAACATTTGAGCTCTGCAAGTTTTGCTTTTGTTGTGGGAGTCAAAGCATTATTTTACTTTATTTTACTCAAAGAAAACGAGTCTAAATGTCAAACGCGGAGGCAGAAATGTCAGTGGGATGTTATAAAGACTGTAGCTTGATTTACAATTAACTTCTAAAGTGAAAGTATTTTAAATGGTCCCCAAAAAGTAATTAGGATTCAAACTGATTAGGACTTAAATTCAGTATTTTACAATCGCTACTAGATTGTATAATGTAGCTTTGTTAGAATGATGATCTAGTTATCATAAATATATTTAGGATAAATTCAAACAGTATTTATCTTTATAGTGAATGTTATTAAGTGTTAAAACAACACAAAAGTTCCCCTTTTTAAATTAACAATTCTGCACTTAAGCTTTTCCCAGCTATCCAGTGAAGCCAAAACATTTCTACTTTGATGTTATTTAAATTTAATTTGTTGTCTATTTTAAGTTCTTCAATCAGGAACATATCCACTGCCATTTCTGCGTCTGTTTCAAAGTGTGCCGTATGAAAACCGTAACAGTCCATTCACTGCCAAAACATCTGTACTGCCATCGTGAACCGCACCGTGTTCAGACCAAATATTTCATAAATTTAAAGTTTGTCATTTATTTAAGCTGCCTGTGTTTGTTGTGTAGTAACTGCACAGCTAGAGCTAGGTGATATTCTGAAAAATGCTCTACATTTTATTTAGGAAACATGTACGTTTTCATTTGATGACTAACGTACAGAGTTTTAATAGCTATATAATGTTTAAAAACAAAACATGTTCCAATATGATGATGTGCATTTTGCTTTTTGGTGATTAAAGAATGTATATTATTCATATTTTTGTAAATAAACAGTTTAAATATTACCAGTCTCGTAATACAGTCAGGTCATTTCACTTTGTGGCTGTTTTATTTTTATTTTTGTTTATATGAGGGTGGGTGAACGTGTTTCATCAGCTTCTATTTAGAGCTGAGATCATTTGAATTACAAATTGTCATTTTTACCTCTTGATTCAAAGTGCTTTTATTTTGAGGTGATGTTGAAAAGTGGTGAGACAAACACTGGTCCCTGGTGTCAAACACTTTATTTTTTGCCTTGTATTGTTTACTGTTTTTATGTTTTGTTTTTTCATACTGTACCAACTCATATTAGATTCAGTTTTTCTTACCAGCATTTTTGGAGCTCTTTTAGGTTTTTAAATTAAACCTCATGTTATAAATTATGAAACTTTAGCTGGGCACAGGTATTTAAATTTTCAGGACCAGCTGGTAGAGGAAAAAGAAAAAAGGATATCAGGGAAATCATTAACTATTAAACACAAACACACCTGCCTGGCAATGTCGCCGCTGTATTCTCTTTCACCTGAGAACCAATCTGTGCAGTTATTCTGAAATAAAACTTTACATTGTACACATTAAATCTTGTTTTTACTTTATTTCTATTACAGTCTACAACCATATTTAAGAAAAAAAACTTTTTTTTTACACTGGGTTTGATATTTGTAGCAGATAATGCTTTAAACTTAACTTCTTACATTTATTTGTCAGTTTTGGTCGTCTAGCTTCTGCTTCATGACGACAATGGGTTAAAAGGTACAAGGAAGTCCCTGGGTGTTCATTTATGGGATGAGTAAAGTCCATAAGAGGAGAGAACAGGGAAGTATTTCATGGAGGTAATGTTTCCTTGTATACAGAACTGCTTCGTATTTGTTTTCTCCTGAATTTGCTGAAAAGTCAGAGGAATGAGCAGCCCACTTGACAGATCAGACTCAGGTAAAGTTCAGCTATAATGATGCTGTTTATGACATTTAACTGAATTATTTATAAATAAAAAGGCTCAAATTTCACAGATGAGCCTGTGCTGGGATGATGACTCGTTAATTAAAAGGAACAATCTCGTTTTGATTGATACTCTGATTACTTGTACGTCGTTATTGAATTACAGGAAATGGTTTCTATAGTGATCAAGAGTCGCTCAGGTTACGCCGGGCTCCATCTCGAATGTCCAATCAGAACTACCCTCAGTACAACTGGCGCTCAAACCCTTCAGATGATGAGGTGGGCAACGCTGAGTCACCCCGGGAGCTCAGGACCCTCGCCCGGCCCATGGCACAGAAGAAAGCTTTGAGGTATGAAATCAGAAAACTTCCGTGTAACAATTTCATGAGTTTTAAATATAAGTTATTTGAAGTACCTAAATCAATATGTAACAATGGAACCCTGTTTTTCTTATTTTTGTACAATTTATCTATCTGTTCTTTTTAAAGATTGTAAGTTAAGACTAAAGAAATGTGAGTGACGCTAAAGTACCATCAAAATACCAGAAGAACTGTTTTAACCTCCATCTCTTTCAGGCAGGTGCAGCAAATGCGGATGCCTGTTTCCACCAGTGCCAAGTCCTGGACACACAACAAGACTAAGTCTCTGCATAAACTCAAGAGCAACTTCAGAGAGTTCCTTTACTTTTTCTCACTGTGGAGAAAATCCTTGCAGAAGATCGGAGGTTTTACACCTGATTTAAAGAAAGATTTTAAATTTATGTGGTTCACGTTGCATTTTTAACTCATCTGAGTTTTTCTGTCCTGCAGGGAACTTTGGGGGTGGTGTCGAGTCCTACTTCCTGTTCCTCAGATTCCTGGTTGTTCTCAATTTTGTTTCCTTCTTGCTGATAGCTGGATTTGTCATTGTCCCCAGCCTTGTCTTCAGATCTGCAGGGACCAGCTTAAACAGCACAGGTGACAGTTTTTTTAAAGTGGCGTGTTATCTCACTTCATATCATCTCATTTCCTGTGTTCTTATCTTTACGTTATTTAAATAAAACAGGATGCGGTTTTCTGAGTTTTAGAGTTTGATGTGATGGTGTCTAAGAACCGGTCTTTCCAGAATAACTGACCTAATTGTACACATAAATTTAGTCAGACAGTTATGGTATTTCCCACAAAAACAAAAGAATCAAACAAAAATATTAAAATATAAGATAAGACATAAACTGTAATTGTAACTGTAAATTGCCTGAAATATCCCTGTAAGTATTTTACAGTTATGTTAAAAAGGCCAAAGTTCTATGTGCCATCTTAATAATGAGACACATGTAGAGAAACTTATTGTAGTAGGTAGTAAATTCTAGGATATTAATGCTTGTTATAAATTTGTTTCCAGATGATGGGCCATGTATGAAGTATAACCCTAATCCTCAGGGCCTTGTGGTCTTCTATGAGTTCTTTCTTCACTTACTTTCAGGCCAGGTGAGAATTTATTATTACAGAAACCCAAGAAAACAACTTAAAATACAAATACCTTTGTTTATGGTTCCTGACAACAACTTTTCGTCTCTTCAGATTGTTTTTAGTGCCTAAAACTGGACTTACTGTTTGAACTGTCCCACATAAAATTATCCCCAGTTTTTCTGAGATGAGGATTTTTAAATCTCTAATTTAGTTATTTTTATGAACAGTATGAAAAGGCTTTTGGATTTTTCTTCTTTTTGCTGGAGTTGGTTTCAAACTAAGAACTAAGCCAAGTCAGAAACCTTGAAATTAAGACTTCAAAATAAAATCCAGCCATGACTATCTCATCTTATTGGTGTTATAATTCAAAGTGTTTACTGTGAAAAAGACTTATTGCATGTATTTATTTAATCGATTCAAGGCTTTTATTAGAAAACCATAACTCCAAATGTAAGACAATTCTGACACATTTAATTTGAAAGCTTAATGTTACAACTAAAACAGCTCATCTACATCTCAGATTCTGCAGTAAAATAAATAGATTTTTATTTTGAACATTTATGTGTTTCTTCCTGTGTAACTGCTATCTTGTTATTTATCTATAGGGTTTTATGGAGGATTCGTTAATGTTTTATGGCTACTACAACAACAACACAGCGATGGAGGAGGGGAGACTTTTCTACAACCTCCCTCTGGCCTACCTCTTCACGGCTGTCTTCTACTTTGCTTTTTGTCTCTGCTGCATCATCGCACAGTCAGTTCAATGATAAAACAATATATATTAAAAAAAGTTTATTTATTAACACAGACTGAAACGAACCTGCATCCTGTTCACCCTTCTCTACTTGCAGCATGGGCACTGCAGCTCGAGTTGTCGTGGCAACAGGAGGCAGCACCATGGGCAACTACAGTTTGATCGTGTTCACCGGATGGGACTACGGTTGTCTGGGAGACCAGGCTACCAAACTGAAGCAGAAGAACATCTACTACCGGCTACAGGTTGGAAACCATCCACTCAGCCTGACGTACAGAAATCTGGAAAAAGATCCATGAACTAGATATTGTTTTTATCCCAAATTATTGTAAATTTGCACCCCCCACCCAAAAAAAATATTCTCTGTTTCTGTAAGGTGGACCTGGAAGAAGAGCGCATAAAGAAACAAGCTGCTTCTCTCACGCCATGGAGAAGAGTAGCTTTATACTCCCTGCGAGTTTTAATGTTTCTTATTTCTATCGGGCTCATTGTAGCAGCCTTTTATGGCATCTTTGTAGCCACTGAGTTCAGTCAGGTACTATAAACATTCATATAAAAACTATGTTGTGCATTAGTACAGGTGTGTTCTGGGTAACGTGTCTGTCTTTGATTTTTCTACCAAACAGAAAAACAATGAGAAGACTGGGATTCTAGGTTTGTTTATTGAATATCTGCCATCTATGGTCATCACCGCTGGAAACTTCTTGGTGCCTCTACTGTGTGACCAAATCGCCTTGATAGAAAAATATTCTCCCAGCGTAACTGTGGTGGTGGCATTATTAAGGTTTGCACAGTTTTTGTCATTGATCTGTGACATTAAATGTCATACATTACCTTTATTTTTTAGTTTAAAAAATGTTTTAAAAACTTAGTTTAAAAAAACTAAGTTTAAATGTAGTAATTTTGTAAAAAGAGAAGACTTTTTACAAAATTACTACATTTAAACTTAGTCATTAAGGATATGTGCTATGAAGGGAACGACTACTAGCCCACCATTTATTTCTGGTAATGTCTGATAAGAAAAAAAAGGATAGAATTGGACAAAATCCCATGATCAGGGGTTTAAAAAGCTAGCTAACTAAGATTTAAAAATAATTGTTTGTCCATTTTTTAACAGCATTTTTTTGTTGAATATCAGTGGCAGTTCTAGGGGAAAGGCTACAGGGGCATCGGCCCCAGCTGAAATCTGATAAGTAAATAGGAATATCCAGCATGACTCAAGCTTACAGAAGTCTTCTTCTGTAAAAAATGTATATATATATATATAATTGACAAATGATGGCTGGATTTTGTCACATGCTGTGTGTTTGAGATTAGTTAATCTATGCACAGTAAAAATTTATATAAAATTGGTCAGGAGAACCAAAACCGTAGATTTGTGTGCAAGGATGTTAAATAAATACTTGGCCCCTGTGAGTATTGTGACACCTTATTCAGAAAAATCCTAGATCTGCCACTGTTGACTATACTATTTTTTAAAATTCTTAGTAATTACTCACATCTTCTTGATGTTCAGGGCGGTGGTCCTGCGTATGGTGAGTTTAGGTGTCCTCCTCTTCACGCTATGGAGTCAGATCACCTGCGATGGGAACACAGAAGCGATGGACTGTAAAATGTGCCAGTACAACGTTGACAAATACCCGGTATTTTTACTATTTTTATGCAGAACAGAATGAAACTAAAAACACAGTTTTAAGTAGTACTAATGATTCACTCAGCACGATGTTGTGTGGCGTGTAAGACACAGTCCTTCCTGCCGATGTTAGCACTAAAATGTTTTAAAGTGTCCATGGAATCAATTTTTTTGTAATTTTTGTAATAAATACAAATGCATTTTTAGAAAAATAACATGAACAGCATTGCAACAAAAATTTCACACCACAGAGATGAATGTTTGTTGAGATATTTGCATGTGAAGTAACAGGAAGTGATGTCGAAAGGGAATGTCGAGTAGACAGCATTGCTACAATGGCTGACAACACAGACTGTAGAGAAAAACCTGATGTTTCTTTAAATTATTTTGAGTCATTTTCAGAAAGAGACGAAGAAAAATCCGAGTTCAAATAATATTTTTTCAGTAAACAAAGGCCAGGTATTTTTCATTCTTAAAGAGTTCCCCTTTGATGTCACTTCCTGTTTCACTTTGGCTGAACTAACTTCAAAAGAAAATATGCCAGTTATGTGACTGAATGAGTAAAATCATGTACATTGTGCAAGTTTCTTAAATATAACGATGTTTTCTTTGACTTTTTGTATTTGAAGGACATGCACGTCACAGGCACTTTAAATGCTGTATTTTGTTTCTTCCATGATGCAGTGCTGGGAAACAAGAGTGGGACAGGAGATGTACAAACTGACGCTGTTTGACCTCCTTGTTACCATCGCTCTACTCGTGCTGGTTGAATTTCCACGCAGGTGCAAATTATTACATCTGTTTCAGAAATGATTTATCTGATGTTGGTGAATCTAACATTTTGAACACAGACTTGACGTGTGAGTGTTTGTTTTTGTGTCAGGATGGTGGTGGACAACTGGTCCAGTAAGCTGTCTCAGCTAGTGGGCCGACAGGAGTTTGTGGTCCCTTCTAACGTGCTCGGGCTGGTTTATGGTCAGACTGTGGTCTGGACAGGAGCTCTGTTTTGTCCTCTGTTGCCGCTCATCAACACCGTTAAGTTCGTCTTCCTCTTCTACTGCAAAAAGGTGAGGCTGCAGGTTTGAAAAGAGTCTAAATTTCACCCAATCGTTGGCTGGTTTGTGCTTACTTGCCCCTTTCCTCCACAGATCACGCTCTTCTATAACTGTCGGCCAGCGCTGAAGACGTTTCGCTCCACCACCTCCACCTTCTTTTTCTTGGTGGTGCTCCTGTTTGGCTGGATCTTGTCCTTGGTCGTCATGATTTATAGTCTTGCAGTGTGAGTTCTGTTCTGTACATTTATCTCCAGCAGTCAACACTGATGTTCTTTTTTACTGTTAAGGATGATTCTTTCCTCTCCAAACAGGATTCATCCTTCAATGGCCTGCGGGCCTTTCCGTTTCATTCCCACCATGTGGCAGATTGTTCCCAACTCTTTCTACAGCCTCTCTAAAGTCACTCAGGAGTTTCTCTTCTTCATTGGCTCACAAGCGTTCTCCATACCTCTTTTTGCATTATCATGGTGAGTGGAATTGTGCTTTCTCTTGGAATTTATTTTGATCAATATCACGATTGTTCTGACTGTGTAGTTCTGTAACAGCTCTGTATAAGTTCCCTGAATATTATACAATTCACTGTTCATTTATTCCTCCAACAGTGTGGTTATGTTCTACTTCATTGCTTTAGCCTCTATCTATGGCAGAAGTGTTGCAATGCTAAAGGCACAGCTAAAATTGGTAAGTGGTTATTTCTAGTCAAGTCTCAGGAGACAGGTTCAGATTGTGTGCATTATTATTATTATTGGGGCGGCTGTGACAGAGTGGTTAGGGGAGTCGTCCTGGAACCAGAAGGTCACCGGTTCAATTCCCTGTCCAGCTGTCTCAGTTGTTGTGTCCCTGGGCAAGACACTTCACCTCTGATGCCTCTGATGTGTGTCCCATCAGTGTATGAATGTGATTGGCACTGATTAGTCTCCATAGATTGGCTGTACATGTTAGTTTTGTAGGGACCAAATAGAGTGCTGTGTGAATGAGGGCACAGATTGTAGTGTGAAACTCTTTGAGTGTCCTGGATGGACAGAAAGGCGCTATAAGTACAGTCCATTTACCATTTATTCTAAGTTGTTTCCCAATATTCTCTTCAACAAACTGTGTTTTATCTCTGATTTTCAGAAAGGCCATGATAAGCAGTTTTTGGTCAAGCAGATTGAGAAGATGAAAAGCAGCAGCCTCTGATATTAACACAGGATGCATGAGAGCAAGATTGAACATTAACTACAAACATGATCATTCCCTACCAAAGACATTTGTATTAAATATATAAAATCAGTGTCAATAATCCAGGCTGTCGATAAGAATATAGCTCTATAAATTATATTAATAGGTTTTTTTTTTTATTCAGGAGCATTTGTGTGTTGTTTAGATGAACTTGTATATTTTGTTTTGGTGTTTTCCACATGCACTTCCTGACTCAACCTTCATTATTTACAAGAGATACGGTGGCTTGTGCTCCCTAGTGGCTGGATTGAGATGGTTTAGACGTTAGGTATATCGATAGAAGGATGATAGAGATGCATCTGCCATGAAAAAAATGAAAGAGGAGATTTATGGATGTAGTTAAAAGGACATGGAATCAGATGGAGGACAGAGTGAGATGGAGGATGTCCCGCTGTGGTTACACTGTAAGAGAAAAAAGCATTTTGTGGTCTAAAACATTTTTGTATGTGTAAAAGTGCAAAACACACACACACACACACACACACACACACACACACACACAC
>NW_013952495.1:1604945-1607532 GCF_001266775.1 Austrofundulus limnaeus
TATATATACTAATTTATACTAACCTGGAAAAATAAATATTAAAGTCATTTCAAACAAAAAACATGAGATAAAGTTCTCCTTTGTTATTTTAATTGGTGCATTTCAAATGTATTTATTTAGTGGTTCATTTATATAATTCTGCTTTTATTTCTAATTATGTCAGTTCGGTCCTCCATACTGCAAGAAGCCTGATAATCATCCATTCATTCAAWHMAGGTGTGTTGGAGCAGAGAAGCAAGTAAAACATGCAGGGCTGTGGCCCTCGAGGACCAGGACTGCCCACCCCTGCAGTATACTGTTTTTAATGTTTTATTCCCTTTAGATCTACCTGGACATGTAGAAAGTGGCGTTTTATTTCCCCCTAGTGTCCAGATTGTGTAACTGTTTCAACCTCCATCTTTTGTTTACTTCCTGTTTAACTCGACTGTTTCCTGTGATGACAAGCTAGAGCTACTGGATTTAATATGTTAAGAACAGTCACAGCATGTAGGTGATAGTTTTTTGTTTTTTACTTAAAGTGCTGAAAAGCTTACTGTGAAATTGTAATTTCCACGTCTCTTCATGCTGCTGCGTCATCAGCGTAAAGTTGGCAAGTAGCATACTTGGAGTATTGCTAGCTTCTCCAAAATTGATAGCAAATGGATAGTTATAAATGAGCAATGACTTTTAGATGAAATTCCTTCTCGTCTTTTTTCTCGTTATATGCTTTTTCTTAAAACAAACCGACAGGTTTATTGACCAAACTGAGTGTTTTATCTTAACTGGACCAAAGATAATTAGCTTAGCATCACGACCACCTAGACAACGATGAACATCCTCCCGAAGAAGAGCTGGCATGTCCGCAACAAAGACAACGTCGCGCGCGTGCGGAGGGACGAGGCGCAGGCAGCAGAAGAGGAGCGCGAGGCCAAGCGTCGCGTGGAGCGTGCAGAACAGGAGGTAACACCGCCGGGGTTATTGACACTGCTTTTACCTTGGGTTAAAACTTTGAACGGGGCCAGTGGTTCGTCAAGTCTGTCTAGTGACGACCAGCTGGAAAAAAAAAGAAAGAAAGAAAATAATGATAAATGTGGCTCTGAAATTGGGAGTATTTATTATTTATTAAGTCAGTCTGGCTCCTTGGAAGCAAAATGAACATGAATAAAGGGACTTAAAATGCCTGTGACGCAACATTTTTCTGTAATAATTATAAATGCATTTTTGGAAAGATATTAATCACAAATTTAAAAAAAATCACACTTCTGAGCTGAAGTGTTGTTGAGATAATCCCTTGTGAAATGACAGGAAGTGATGTCAAAGGGTAATGACATCATGTAAATAACATTTCTACAATGGCTAACAACAAAGACGGGACGAATCTGATGTGTTTTAGAATATTTTTGAGTCGATGTCAGTGTAACAGAAATAATACTAATAATATTTTCCACAACAACCAGAGACCCCTTTGCTGTCATTTTAATACACGTGTACTTATTTATGTTCAGTGATGTTATGTTTGCACTCAGGGTTTTAACTAAAAAATATCCTCAAAATAAATGAAGTTCAAGGCGATAATGTTGAAATATCAAAACCTCCTGCTTATGGAATACTTTTGCTGTGAAGCTTTAATTATTCTTAACACAGTATTTTTAGTTTATAATAACGTTTTTTAATCTCCACAGGCACGCACAGAGTTCCTGAGAAGAAAGGCACGGGCTACTCTCCCGTCAGCAGAAGGAAGGAGAGATGATGATGAAGATGAACAAAGCGGAGCACACTTGGAGCATCTCAACCTTTTTCCTCTGGAGGAGTCTTCAGAGAAGGGGAATGAGGAATATCTTAAAGAAAAGAAAGAAGAAAAGGTGACAGTGCTCATGCACTTTTAATTTTCTTAAGAGTTACGAGTCTGATTTTCTTCATCTTGACTGTGTTTACATCTAAAGATGGTCAAAATTTGAACTGTGTGTTTGACTTTAGAAACAAGGTTATGCTTTTGCACTTGTTGCAGTCAACACAGTAGGTTTAATTAAATTTTATGTACACTCATACTGTCAAAGTATGTCATTGTTCAATGTTTTAATTTAAATTTGTTGTTTATGTGTAAAATCAATGACAAAAACAACTACTTAATATGCACCATTAACTACCAAAAGCATCATTTGTTATAAATGAGCAAAATTATGTTTTTATTGTCAATTCTGAGTTGTTTGTTTACGTACAAACAAACACACTTTAGACCAGTGGTTCTTAACCTTTTTTGAGGCACCGAACCCACCGGTTTCATATGCGCATTCACTGAACCCTTTTTAGTGATAAATAAAATATGATTTTTTTTTCCAAATTCAAGATATGTTTTTATTTATTTATTTTTTTACTGGTGTATTAAATGAGCCGTGCATGAACATCACCTTGCTCAAAGAACAAAACCAACACAGTGCATGAACTCAAAACAAATTACAGTATGACTTTATTCTGGCCATAGGTATATGTTGTTGTTGTTTTTTTTTACTGGTGTATAAATGAGCCGTGCATGAACATCACCTTGCTCACAGAACAAAACCAACACAATGCATGAACTCACAACAAATTACAGTATGACTTTATTCTG
>NW_013952495.1:1607664-1612811 GCF_001266775.1 Austrofundulus limnaeus
ACATTTTTTTTACTATTTTACTAATACAAAATAAATTAGGATTTTTTTTTTGAAGAATTTAACATTTTTTAATAACTGCTTTAATTTTAAAGTTAATTTGTTTTTTGTTGTTTTGAATCCACAAAATACTTTTTTGGGGCCAGCACTGATTGGCCAAGCAATCTCACGTGATCCTCTGCAGCAAGTGATGGCCAAGTGGGGCATGTCATCACGACTTTACACCTCCGCGGCAGAGGCTCCACCGAACCCCTGAGGGTTCGATTGAGCCCAGGTTAAGAACCACTGCTTTAGACAGACCTGACAGATATTGAGTTGGTAAAATAATCCTCAGATGGAAACGGGGAGAAAAATGCAGCCAGAGACACTAAATCCAAAGTTAAAAAGAAAAAAATAAAGTTTTTCTATCTTCTACTGAAAAAAAAAAAGCTTTGAGGAAGAGAGTAGGCAGAAGCAGAATAATTTTAATGAAGGATTATCAATCAAACATTCCATTAACAGATAATTTTTTTTCTTGTAAACAAAATGAAGGACTTTTTCTGTCTTCTAACATGTTTTTACAAAAACATTGATGAGTTTGAGTCACACTAACCCTCAAACAATCATTTAATAGTGTAAAAACTTGTTTAGGATAAAAAAAATCTACATAATTAAAAACATAGAAAAAATGGCATATTCTGACAGATATAGTTTTTTGAAATACAAATATTTGACTGGACAAAGAAAGAATTTGACATTTTTAACATTTTTGATATAAGATTTTTAATCTTTTTTTTCTTTTTTGGGGCCCAGGAGAAGCAAGAACGAGCCATCGGCTTACTCGTGTCTTTGGGACCACAGCCCGGCACTGAAGTGACTCCGTGGTACCTGAAAAGCAGCAAAGAGAAAGAGGAGAGGAAAGAAAAGGACAAACAAAAGGGACTGAGTGAAGAGGAGAGAGAGAAGAAGGACTGTAGACTGAAGGACAGTTTGGATCCCATGAACGACATGAAGAAAGCGCTGGGCGTGTACGGAAAACGGGAGCACAAGAAAAAGAAAAAGGAAACGAGGGACAAAGTAGAAAAGAAGAGCGGCGGAGAGAGGCGAGGACTGCTTTTTTATACGAGTACCGCAATTATTAATCATTCCAGCTGTTTTCCCTTTGATTTTAAATAGACTTCGGAGTTCTCAGAGTGTTTTTGTCCACTGATGATATTGATGACGCGATTAACGACTTCCGTCTTTTATTTTTTATTTTGTTTCAGCTCCTTAGAGAGGTTACGAGCCGAGCGTTTACAGAGGGAGGCCGAGGAGCGGAGGAGAGCTCAGGCCCTCATCGAGCAGAGGAGCGGCAAACGGAAGGAGGAGGCGAGGGCGGTGGACGACAGAGAGAGGCCGTACAACAGCGCCTACTTCCCAGAACTCGCTCGGAAGCGACAGAGGAGGGATCGAGAGAGCTGGAGGGATGAGATCCTGAAATCTTAAACTGCTTTTTAAAAAAGGTCAAAAAGCAAAATCAGTCAAAAAGGCAAAAATATTGTAAAGGGCAGATTTTTACACAAGGCAAATTGGAAATTTCGAGCTTCTAGATTTTGTTTTGTTTGCATAGTCTCTCGTCCACAGAGGAGCATCAGTGGTCCTGTGCAGCTGCATCGCTCAGCTCCTGCAGCGTTTCGCTCATGAGCGCATCAGCAGGACAGATGGTTGTCTTTACGGGGGGCTCCGGCTGTCAACCACGGGCACACTGAGCATCTGCTAGCATGGCTCACATTATTGTAGAAAGCATAAAGAATCTGTTGGTGTGAAAAAAAAACAACATTCTCCTGATAAAATGAGCATATTTAAAAACTGAAAAGTAGAAATGTTTTTAAAATTACTCACCATGTTGAGCCTCCAGCTGCAGATATTGGATATTTTCAACCTCTTTAGATCAGTGTCTTTTGATTTACAAACTGTTGGTTGAATGAAACTATTTGAAAATATCACCTTGGACTCCAGGATGTTATGGCTGGTATTTTTACTTCAGTATTTTCTTTCTTTCTCTTTTATAATGCTGGTAATAGAAAATGTTCTAAATTCTGCTGTAAAAAAAATCTGCAAATAAAAATATAACATTTTTGAAAACAGAAATTAGAGCCGCTGTAGGGTACTTGTAGAAATCTCACAAAGCTGCTCTTTTGATGATAGACCCAGCTGAAAACAAAGCTTCTTGCTTTAAGTAAAAAACATATTGTGGGTAAAAAGTATCAGATACTCTGGAGTTTGTGAGAAAAATGTGATCCATTCTGGCTAACAAATTATTATTTCCATTACAAGTTGTAATAAGCAGGGTTCACGCCAGGTCTTAAAAAGCATTTAAAAAAAAGTCTAAAATTTGAAAATCAAAATTTTAGGCCTAAAACAGTCTTAAAAACGCCCAGATTTTCATCCAAGGACTTAAATTTAATTTTGTCAAGTCTTAATTTTTTTCTACTTTTGATCATTCCTGAGAACCTTTTGCTGCATAAATAAAGTTAAGAGTCGTAATCAGAGGTTGACACGATCTGTCTTCATGGAGTTCTAAGTTTGCTACTGGTCATGATTAAACTACAAATCCAGTGATAACTGCAGGTAAAAATGGCAGTTTACTCCCATGTTTTTGATCTCTTTGCCGCTACAACCCCTCACATACAGTGGCTTATTTACCTGCTCAAAAACAGATGTTCAGTCATGTCCACTGCTTGTTGTTTAAACATGGGAAAGTGTATTTTCAATGAGACTTGACTTGATTTCAGTGATTTTTTTCACTCGGTTGAAAGCTTTTCACAGCAGTCAGATATGACCGTTTCATTCAAATAATTTGGTGTTCTTGTATTAAAATTAAATATTCTTTAATAACTAAATTGTTAGCAATAACGGGTTTCCATTAAAAAATTTATGGGCCATTTGAATGTTTCTGTTAATGCGTCGATTTGGTCTTAAATGTCATTACTTAATGGTCTTAAAAGGTCTTAAATTAATTTACTGAAACCTGCATGAACCCTGAATAAGGAAGTGGTTTTTTTTAAGGGTCCAAGGAAATTATAAGGGTTGTGAGACGAGGGGTTATTTCTGAAGCTCTTCCTGTTGTACACATCTAAAACCATTATCTTGCCCTCTATATGTCAGATCACCTTCAAGTTGCCACTCCATCATGCTCCCTCAGATCTGGCTCATCTCTCCATCTCACTGTTCTTTTTGTCCATCTCACCTCCATGGAACTCTCTCACTACCACCTGAAGAAAAAAACTGAACTGTCTTCTTGTCTTTAAGGCCAGCCTAAAAACCCATCTCTTCAGGATTGCGTACCTCGTATCAAATCCAAGGCCCGAGAGCCAAATGTCATTCAACACAGCATTGTGTGGCCCAAAAGAGATTTATGTCTTTAAATAAGCTTAATTAAAATCAGCATTGACTATAAACAGCATTTCCCATAATGCATGTTGATTATTTTGCATACAGAATGACATCATCTCTCCACTAGGTGGAGCTGCACAGGATTTAAAAGCAACCAGCAACTGGAGAAATTTGCAGTGTAAAATCTTAATTTAGCTACATTTTTGCTGGCTACTTTGACTGTAAATGGGAATTTTCCACATACAAGTCGTAAATATAAACTGCAACGCACCTTCAGTGGGAATTCCCTGTTGGAAAGTAGGAAAGTTCAGATGGTGAAGATGACCACTACTCACCACAACTCAACGGTAAGTAAAACTCCAAAAAATGTACTTTTACTTTTAAAAGTATTTCTGAATGATTTCACATTTAGTCAGTTGTACACATAGTACTGTTCAGTGTTTATGAAGACACGTTAAAGGGGCAATATCACATAAAATCAACTTTTTTGAGTTTTATATCATGTTATAATGTTACACTCATAAAAACATGTCCAAAGCCTTGCTTTGACTCATTCATGCATGTTTAAGAAATCCTGCAGCGCTTTTAGGCAGCCTTGCTGAGGAGCAAAACGACAGGTGGGGACCAGGAACGCCCCTGGGATGTGTCTTTGAGCCAAGCTTCCTCATGGCAGAGCCCCCTCCTCCTCCTCACACACCCCGCCCATGACTCCTGCAGGCTCTCCGGTGAAAGTGAAACTTAAACTGTCTGCTGTAGAGGTGGGCGATACTGGGAATTTTGGTATCGATCCGATACCAAGTAAATACAGGGCCAGTATCACCGATATCGATACCGATACTTTTAAAGGTTCATAATTTGAAAAGATCCAAAGATCTAGGACTGAATTTTGCCAAACATTGTACGTGACAACAAAATACTTTATTATAACAATCAACATTTTTGCTTGCCAACAATAGAGCAGTGACAAACCAGTTTCCTTTAACATGAGGAAAATAAATATTTTATACAAAAATAAAATAAAAATTCTTCCTTCACCACTAGACATCTTTCCTAGTTCTTTCTGTTTCTTTTATTCAATAAAATTGTTCTTAGGAAAAACGAAAAATAAGGAATTTTCTACCTTTCAATACAATTCTGTTTTATGTAAATAAACAGACTAAAAATATCACTCAACACAACTTAAAACAAAATTTCCTGAGGTAGAGGGCTCGGTGAGAACGCTGAGTGGGTGGGCCAACCTACCTGCTTAGTTAGCTTAGCTGTTTGGCTAGCGTTTCTGAGCCACGTGACGGTGCAACAACAAAAGACGGGGTGCGCTGCTCCGTGCTGTGTGTGACACAGTGCAGCACTACAGACAGAGAGTAGACTTTGAAAATTCCGCATGTGCAGCAGTGTGCGCGGGAAAGAACAAAGCTTGAGTATCGATCTTTCTACACAAGTAATATTCAATAGCGCTGGTATCGAAATTATCGATATTTAGTATCGATCCACCCACCTCCAGTCTGCTGAGCTCCTAACATTAGTTCTCACTCATTGAAGCTCTTTTTAGGTTAAAAACACCTTTGAGGAAATGTATTTTCAGATGCCAAGTAAACTGCATTGTAAGAAATACGTGTTTAATATCGGCTGAAATCAGATGAAAACAAGTGTTAAATAAGATGATCTGTGATAGGAAATAAATGTCATACAACACCAGAATTCTGGAGAGATATCGGTTTATTTGTCACCGGCTGACAAGCCAAACCRCACTGCTATAACCAGGAAATGGATCAGTATTTATACAGAATCTTCAATGC
>NW_013952495.1:1614347-1616330 GCF_001266775.1 Austrofundulus limnaeus
GATTAAAAATACCTTTGAGGAAATGTATTTTCAGATGCCAAGTAAACTGCATCATGACGCGTGCGTGGCATGGTGCACGCGCAACCCCCCCACCCCCGAACGGGATGGATCAGAAGCAGAAGGTGGTTTTTAAAGAGACAGAGGCCAATTTCAAGGCGTTTAGAAGAGGAAGTCATGAGAAGATAAGTTTATTTTCTATTTAAACATAAAAACAGCATTTTAATAACAGCTAAAGGTGACATCGATACTTTATTATGGTATAGTATTTAAATGTATGCCTGAGAAACACATAATATTGCGCCTTTAAAACATTTCTATGCAGGAAATGCCACGTAGAGCTTAATTATTGTTTGTTAGAGGTGCTCAGCCATAGCAACAAGACGAGGAAATTGATGTTTTGTTTTTAGTTGAAAATAGTTACAACTGGCTTATTGAGTTTGTTTTACATCCCTGACTTACCCCAGTTCATTTCTCATACTGCTGCTTCTAACTTAGCATTTCTAGTGTTTTTTTAAACATGTATTTTACTATTTTAAATTCTTTTATGTATCTGTTGCCTGTTCAGTGTCAGAAAGGCACCTCCAAATAAAATGTATTATTATTATTAGAACATTACCGGGGCCACTCAGTGGTGTTCTTATGGACCCAATTTCAGTGTTAAAAATCATTTTTACTTCTCCCCCCACTTCAGCCTGTGTTCATTCTGACTCACAGCACGGTCCACATGTTTTTAACATATGCCTGAATCACCTCTGAGGATGGAGGAGTTTCTCATGGGCACCCTTTGGAGGTAGCTCATTTCATACACTTGGATCTGAGATCTTGTTTCTATTTAATCACAATCACATCACCACAGGTGAGGGTTGGAATGTAGATGGATCAGTAAACAAAGAGTTTCGTTTCAGCTTTTTCATTATCTTGATGCAACGGAGCAACATGCTCATGAGGATGAGGCCCCAGTTTGTTGAACCATCTCCAGCTCCATACTGCCAGATATAAACTCACCCCTGACCTGGAAGCCAGTGGCGTCACTAGGCCTATTTTACGGGGGCTGGAGCCCCCCTAAACTATTTTAAAGCCCCCATAAATTATTTTGGTGTAAATTCAATATGATGTGGTCAGAATAAATAACCATTTAATATTTCATTATTAACTAAAATATATAATCATAAATCTGTCAGATTCCCTTTAATTTATAGTGTAAGGTAGAGATCCTCTTTGGTGCGTCGTTATCCAGTCCATTCCACTTGTTCATATAGAGTACTCCCCCACCACATGAAATCCAGTCCATGTTTTTTCTGCAACCTTAATAGCAGCATGCTGGCAAGTTTACACACAGAGCCAGCTGCAGCATGAAGTTTCAGCGAGCAGACCAGGAGAATGCTCAGTGAAAAGTGGATATTCAAAAGTTTTTCAAGAAAGTAAGTATTAATTATCACTGCTGGTAGTAACCATAAACATAAAGAGTAGATAGACGGACCGCTAATGCTGCTATCGCGCCGCGGGTCCGCCATCTTGGAAAAGTCATTTGCTCAATGAAATATCAGCCTGTTTTATCAATCATTACTTGCTGAAAACTAAACTGTTTTACAGCTATCAAAGCTACATGTATAAGAAGAATACATAGTTCAACTTATTTACATATTCTTAGTAGGGTTAACTGTAATACACCATCCAAATATACTGTATTATAAAAAGCATGATGATGAAATAATGATTATACAATATGGATATAATAAGCTTAAATTTATTTATGTTGTACGTAAATATGATATTTCAAAATTTTGATGTATATACAGTGGGGAAAATAAGTATTTAGTCAGTCACCAATTGTGCAAGTTCTCCCACTTAAAAAGACGAGAGAGGCCTGTAATTGACATCATAGGTAGACCTCAACTATGAGAGACAAAATGTGAAAAAAAATTTGAGAAAATCATTTTGTCTGACTTTTAAATAATTTCTTTGCAAATAATGGTGGAAAAT
>NW_013952495.1:1616577-1629010 GCF_001266775.1 Austrofundulus limnaeus
TATATACACACACACACACATTACAAATATATAATAAAAATATTCTGTCTCATGGGGGCTAAGCCCCCCTTGTCCTTAAAACCTAGTGACGCTCCTGCTGGAAGCCTCCCACTATGGACTTAGACTTAATGGAGACGACTCACTACAAAAACCTGTTATGTGTTTATTCACTATTTTGCGTTTATTAGAACTCTTAAAAATTATCCAATCGACCGTTTACATGTGAAATTCATCTGCTGCTTAGTCGTAGAGGCAGCAGGTCCAGGAGAGAAACCCAGACCTCCCTCTCCCCAGCAACACTACTCCCAGTGGATCCCAAGGTGATCCCAGACCAGAGAGGATATATGATTATATATCCTTTCTGGGATCAGAGGATCCTCCAGTGGGTCTGCCTTGTCCCAGTGGAGTAGAAAACTTTCAAAGGGAGGCATCCTAATCAGATGTCCGAACCACCTCAACTGACCCCTTTAACTGTAAACCTGCATCTAAAATATCTAAAAATTTCTGCATGCAGTCACAAAATGTTTCAATTAGTATTTATGAGTAATATTTATCAATGTTTTGTTTAATGTAGTTTGTGTTGTGGAAATAAATATATATTTTTATAAGTGATTATTGGTATAATTTTCGTTTAATTATAAAAAAAACTATCTGAAGTTAGTACCAATAAAATAAAATAAAATAAAATAAAATAAAATAAAATAAAATAAAAGATTTTAATGCCAAAGGTCCCAGTAAAGCAATGGTGAATTGATGGAGTTAAAATCCAATGCTGGATCAATATGAGCCCCAATTGCACACAATCAGCTCCATGTGGGGAACATCATCACCGTGTTGTTTTTATTTATTTATTTTATAAGATGCCATTATGATGATTAGGCAGGAGCATGACAATGCTGGTTGAGGGAGTCTGACGTAGGCAGGCGGAGGAGAAAACAGACAACCTCCAACACACTCAGATCCACAGAGGAGGGTTTCTGTAAAAATGGAAGAGGAGAAACAGTAGATGTTTTTTTTTTCTTTTTTCTGCAGACTGAGGATGCACAATAGAGCATCTCCCGCACCGAGTTTAATTGCGGATTAGAGGGAGGAGGAGGGGAGGAGGACGAGGAAGACGAGGAGAGACGTCTCTTTATCATTAGGAGAGAAGCTGAGGAGGAGGAGGAGGAGGAGGAGGACACCGACGCTGACAGTCGCTCGGATGTTGTTGTTGTCCATCCAGACGCGGCGACGATGCGGCCCCACTGCTGGGTGATGGTGGCGCTGGCCGGGATCATGTCGTACCTCAGCCCGGAGAGAGCGCTCGGAGCACCGCAGAGGGAAGGTGAGCGGAGCCGGGAGGAGGAGGAGGAAGAGGGAACCTGTCAGTGATGCTGGAGAAAGAAAAAAGGCCGCTTTACGTTTTCACTGCGGGATGAACACTGACTCATTAAGCCAGTTATTATTGTGCCTGACTTCACTGAAGCAGGAGCAGGGTGATGGGGAGCAGATTTGCATGCAGGGGATGCTGCGTTTATTTATTTATTTATTTATTTATCTATTTATTGGTGTGGGGGGCCATTACATCGATGCATTAAAAAAACATGATTATAAAAAAAAGAGTAGGCCAAAAATAAATCGACACATTAATGTAAAGCAGGTTCAGATGATTTCACCCACGTCTCAGGGGCTTGTGTTTCTCATTGTGGTGTATTGTTTTGGCACAGAGGATGGTGGAGAGAAAAAAAAAAAGCCCCCCCCGTGTTAGGTCCATATTTATATGCAGTGTCTGTCTGGACATCTGTCTGAGGGGGGGAGAGGTGGTGGAGGGGTGGAAGAAAAGCTCAGGAATTGTGCGTCAAGACTGGATGGAGACAGCAGTTTTATTGTTGGAGCTGCATGCTTTAAGGAGACCACACAGTCTGAGAGGAAACACTTTGCCCTTCATTTGAAGGTGTGATGCTAAACAGATCGAAAATACAGTCAATTTGATTACCCAGACTAGCACCTGGATGAAATTAGCCTAAATGTTAGGTTTTAAGATCTTCTGCTGCTTGTTGTGTTTGTGCTTTCGTAAAGAGTAGTGGGAGGCCTCCATCCAAGAAGCAGACTTTAGGTTGTTAAATTATTAAATGCACTTTGAAATTGATGTATGCTGTGTTTACACTATCGTGACCTTGTGAAGGAATGTATTGTTGATTTTTAATGAGGGACAAGGTTAGTGAAACCAGGTTATTTTTAGGCCAAGATGGATTCATGTGGTCAGAGTTTTAAAATATCTTTACGTGACCTCATTTTTTTTACTCTTTATGTCGATTATTCCTTAGTTAACTTTGACTAGTTCCTATTAGAGCCAAAGGGCATGTGTTTCTACATAAATGTTAATTATGTTTTACATGTGGTTAGATTTTTATTTTTGTGTTTATTATATGACCTCAGTTCAGAAAAAAGTAGAAAGATTGTATAAAATGTAAGCAAAACAGAGGGCAATGATTTGCAAATGTCATAAAGTCATATTTTATTCATCTTGGAAAATAATAAACATATCAAATGTTTAAAGTAAAAAAAGTACAATTTTCTTCAGGGCAAATAAGTTGAGACTGAAGCAACAAAAGGCCCTAAAAGTACGTGCAAATAAACAGCTGCAGGAAGTAATTATAATTTGACAACAGCTCAATAATAGATAAAGAAATAAAGTTGAGGAGAGGTTCACTGACATTAATACTGCATCTAAATTTAATGGAACAATTTCAGAATACTGTTTCAGAACAGAGAAGTGGCAAGACTGAAAAAACAACATATACAATTTGTCTTATAATAAAAAAAAAACATTTTTTAACTAGAGGAATCTGAGCTCAAAGAACAAGGCTGAATACTGTATCAATATTTATTTATTTATTTATTTATTTATTTATTTATTTATTTATTTAGACCTTCAGGGCCTTCAGGACCACTTTTACAAATCAATATCCATAAACACGGTTCCCTGTGCCAATCACAAAGACAGGTTAAAGCTCTATCATGCAAAGACAAAGCCATACTGTATGTGAACTCTGTCAGATGAATCAAAATGTTAATTTTTGTTCATGGAAACCACAGACATCCCAACTTCTAAAGATGAGAGAGACCACCCCAATTGATACTAGCACACGAATTAAAATCCTGCCTCTCTGATGGTGTAGAGGTGCATTAATGGTTCTGACATGGGCAGTTTACAACTGTAAAGTCACCACCAATGCAGAAGAGTACATACAGGTTTTAAAACAACATAGGACTGGGTTGGTTAGCACTGTTGCCTCACAGCAAGAAGGTTCTGGGTTCAATCCCCAGTTAGGATTTGGGGAGTTTGCATGTTCTCCTCATGCTTGTGTGGGTTTTCTCAGTTTTTCCCACAGACAAAAAACAGGTACAATGGGCACTTCAGGCCCTTCTTGCAAAAGAGATCTGTGACTCAATAGAACTTGCTTGATTAAATTAAATTACATTTTTTAAGGAAGACCTTAAGACAGTATTAAACAGCAAACAACAGGATGGCTTCATGTAAGAGTCCAAGACAAAGGCTGGACTGTCCTGCATTTGTAAAATCATGAAACTAAATATCAGAACAGGAAGATTATTTATTGTAAAGATATTAAAGCCATTTTGAGATGTGTCACTGCCATAAAATTCAAAACTATCAGATAAAAAATATATACAACTCCTTATTTTAAATATTTAATAAGTTTATCATCATGAATAAAATATGGATTTATTTATAAATGATTGCATTATGTTTTTGTTTACATTTTACACAACACAACTTTTTTTGGAATTGTGGCACGGGCTGATCAACTTCAAACTGTTTAAGGATTTAGTTGTTGCTCTTTTCTTGTGTACATTTTGGCCACAGGCTTGAAATGAAACCTACATAGAAAAATTTAACTTCGTTCCCTTGCCCCTTTTCTTTTTTTTACAGATGGTTCACACCCCACATTGAACTACGTCGAGGTACAATTATTAAATGTCCCGATCCCTTTCTCCTCTTTGACCTGAGTAGAAAACCTTCCCGACTGAGTAATTTATTATCGAGTTTTCAATCCTAGCGCTCCTTTTTTTTAAACCTAAATGACAACTCCAGCCACCCTCCCCCTTGCTTCTTTAACTGTTTCCTATAAGTGGAATGCTGTTTCTGATATTTCCCCACCTTTCCCTATGCTTATTCTCCTTACTGGAATGGTAACTTTCAGACTATAATTCCAGTCTCTGTTTATGTATTTTTTTTTTAAATCTTACACTTAGCTTGTATTTTATTTCCCCTCCCAAAAATCCCTGATGCAAACTTGTCCATTGGGGTTCTCTCCGCTGTGTCTCAATCCTGCAACTGAAATGATGCTCCAATGGCTTTCCTATAAACAACAGCAACCTGTGTAACAAGGTTTCTACACCAGTGTGATTCAAGGAAATTTATTATTTTCTTTACATTCACCCTGACTGACCCTGTAGAAGCACAAACAAACCGAAGTTCTGCTTTAAAACCTTTCTTCCTTTTTTCTGTCATTTGATTAGTATCTCAGACGAGGGCTGAATCCCTCTCTCCTCCGCCCTACGTGGTCATCCTCATCTCCTGCTCGGGGCTCGTCTCTTTTGTTCTGCTGCTCCTCACCTGCCTTTGCTGCAAGAGAGGAGGGGTGGGCTTCAACGTAAGTCTTCAAGATGGGACTCATATATTTATATGTGTGTGTGTGTGTGTGTGTGTGTGTGTGTGTGTGTGTGTGTGTGTGTGTGTGTGTGTGTGNGTGTGTGTGTGTGTGTGTGTGTGTGTGTGAATGGTTGCAACATATAGGAAGCCAGGTTTGACATACAGTATTTCAGAAATAGCATGCGTACTCAAGCTATTTCTGAAAAATGTCAGCTAATCTGACAGCTAATCTTAATTATACAACACAAAAATGGTTCAATGGCTCAGAAATTCTTTTACATTGTTTCATCTTTTTTTCTTTTCTTTTTTATACTGTATATGTTATGTTCAATATGAATAAAGACGCAAACATGTTACAGATTCACCCATAAGTCATACATCCTGATGCATGACACCCTGGAACATAACGTGAGATTGTGCATAATATATTTTTTTTAAGTTTTGACTTTTTTTTAATAATTAAACTATTATATTCCAATAGGTAAAATCGTACTCTGCATTTTTGCCATCACACATGTGAGCAGAGGGCTGTTATCTAAAGCGCCTGAGGGGCAGCTGCAGACTTATTGAAAGTCAGAGGGACAAATGTGCTTCACCTTTCCCACCTAGAAAATAGCAATCATTGCTTCAATGGCCGAACAGAATGACGTGGGTCAGATTTGGACAGCGCACCACTTATGTCACGGTTTTTAAACTTTATATTTAGTTCACATTTAAAGCAGCTACTTAGAAAAACAATGAGCAAACTGCATTGACTGATTACATTGCTTTTTCTAGTCTTTGTAAGAGCTCAGAACACATAGCAGCCCTGTAAGCTGTCATCTCATGAACTTTTATCTATCTTTTCTTGTCAAAGGGCTTCTGGTTTTGTAAGATTGTTGTGCTCTTGACCATTTACTGCACTTTTTAAGGTATCTGCAGAAAAGTGAGGGCCATTTCACTTAAAAAAAWCTTATTCAGGTTGTTCGCAGTGTCACAGTGTGCAATAAAAGTTAAAGACACTGATACACATGTTTAATAGTTGAAAAACTATTTTAAAAATCCCTATTTCTACATATTGAAGATGGTATTTATGCAGGTTAGAAAATGCACAATCAACTCAAAACTTTTTTAAGTAGTAGCTATAGATTTGAAAACTGGTTACTATAGATTTGGTGCCTAATAATCGACATGGTATTTTACTGCCATTCTATTAAGATTTGATTTTAATAGAGAGGCTCACACAACATTCCATGTGACCAAGATATATATGGCTTTTAAGAAGATTTCATGTGAGGGAGTCTGTCTAACATGCAGTGGCAAACCACTCCAGAGTTTTAGACCTGAAAGAGAAAAGGTTCCGTCAACTCTGAGCTTGCATTGCATCCTTCGAAGCATTAAAAGCATCTGCTGAGCCCAGAGAGCGAGGTGGTATAATTGGGTGCAGTTCAGAAAGATAAGAGGAAGCAAAACTGTTAAGACTTAAAAGAAAGAAAAGATATTTAATCGAATTTGTCATTAATCAGTGAAGGAAAATTTAAAAAAAACCGAGGAAATGTATTATCAACATGGTTCATATTTTTATATATTTATCTACAACACAAACAAAAATTTTACAAAAAAATGTGTAATTTTGTTTTTACAACTGTAAAAACTAATCCCCTGCCTATTTCTATTCAGCGATTAACATCATGCACAACTAACCACATCATTTATTTGCCAGGCAAATTAATCACCACAGGAGGATTGTGAGAACAGATTTGTGTATGTGTGTGTGTAGTCTTGCATGAAATTCAGTCTCTAATCTTATCTCTGGTTTGTTCTGGTGCTTGTTTGAATGAAGGTYTGACGCAGGTAGTTTCAAACAATATTTATTTGAACAAATCAGAGATTGGAGAAATTTACACAGGAGTCATAGCACACATATAAACACAATGGCTCCAAAGATTACATCATCATTTGCTTTTGTCAGTTTTGAGCAGCCCTAAAAAGTAAGAAGGATGTTCAGAACTATTTGAAGTTGAAGAAACACTGGTTTACTCACACTGATATTTGATGAAGAGAACCAAATCAGTGAATGCAAAAATGAATAATGTTCTCAACCCACTTTTAGTTTGAAAATTTTTTTAGAGATTGTTATTCTTTTTAAGATTAAAAGATTTAGACATTTGGAAATGGAGTTTCTGTGGACAAATTACGAACACTTGTTTTACCTGTAACTATAATTGAACAATGCCAGTTTGGAGAAAGATGTTTTATTTCTAACAAGAACCGTGAGCTAACAATTAGTCAAAGTGACTAAAGTGAGTTGCTAATGTTTTAAATCATTTTTGAAAATATATTAGCAGTTCACACTTTTAACACCACTGTCATTTTTTTCAATACACTGTTACTGACATGAAATTCAACTTATTTATAAGCTTAAATAGCAGCAGCTGTAAGCAACTCTTCTAGTGCATCGCAAGGTACTTGGAACAGAAATATATCATTTCAGCATTTCATCCAGAATAAAATAATACTGACAATGATGTTTAGGTTTATTTCCTGGCATTTGCATGAACTGCTATAAAGTTATTAAGAATGTGGCAKTAAGACCTGCAGTRTGAYTGTAGCCTAAAATCAGAATGTTGAGTTTAAGATTTAAAAAAATGCAATCCAGATGATGGATGTTTTTTGGGTATGTCCATTTTATTGTACACAGSTTTTAGAACCAATAATGAAATATTTTTCACAGACGATGAACATTTTGCGAATAGCTAAAGTATAACATTTTGAACTGAATTAAGTTAATACCCACAAAACTGATAGAACAGCAGGCGGTAGATGCTGCGCTCCTCTAAATATTCCGCGCCAATATCAAGTCCGTCAACCTTAAAGATGTAACTTTCTTGTTCATTGAAAAAATCAGTGCACATGTTAGTGAGAACTGACTCTCTGCAGCTTCAGAGAGGAGGATTTGTGACAGACTATCAGCTCTGWTGCTCCTACTCCTACATGTCAAGCTGTCGTGTCCGTACAAAGTTGTTTTACCGGATTCAAGTGCAGCTTTGCAAATCTAAGCTAGCAATTCGATCTTTCCTTCTAACAACATTTTAAACCTTTTCCCAGTTGAACTTTCACAAATATTAACATTGAAGATGCTTAGTCAGGCCTTCAGAGTCTGACACAAATCTCCTAGATGTTTTGCAACTTTTGTGAAATGGCTGAAATTCCTGTAACACTGAGACAATTGGCGACCACTATTTTTTTTCTATCCTGCATTTGTGTGTGTGTGTGTGTGTGTGTGTGTGTGTGTGTGTGTGTGTGTGTGTGTACTCATATCACCTCTCTGCCATTCAACGGAAATGTAGTCATAATAAATAGTTTTCATTAACAACACCCCCCTTCCAAAATGGTGAAGTCAACACACCTCATTCACTACGCCTACCACTGATCATTGTGTTTTTACTGTGACTCATCCAGGAGTTTGACAACGCTGATGGGGAGGAGTGCTCCGCAGGTTCCAGTCCCATCCAAGAGGACAGCCTGTCCTCATGTCCCTCGCTCCCTGAGGTTTACACCTTGCCAGTCAGAGACCATCCCAACTGCTCTGCCCTGCAGGATGGAGCAGGTAACACTTTTTTTGTTATGAAAACACTGATAAACAAAGATGCAGCACCGTCCTGCAGAACTCTCTCACGGTCTGGTACCCGAGTCACTGATGCGGAGCCGTTGAGGGTCTCAAACTGAGTACACAGACAGTAGCACTGGACTCCCCGCTGCACGGAAGTGAAGCGGAAACTGTGATGTGAGAAGCTTCTACATCAACGCTCCGTATGAGCTGAGCTTATAGGACATTTGGGCAGAGACGCACCAGGGAGGAAAAGATCCCTCCAAAGTTGTTCTATTTAAAGATGCAGTTTTGATCATTGTTTCATGACCTGAATGTCTGACCTCTGACAAAAAAAAAATTTGAACTGAGCTTCACACTCAATGTTTTCAAATTCTAACAAAGCCTGGAAAGCCTCCAAAAATTATAGATAGTAAGGCAGGATTGAAGTTAAAATTTCATTACAGAGTACCACTTCATACACAAGACAAATAAAATTCTCAGCATAACATTATCATCAAACGTCTAATTATGCTTCATAAATAGCCTTAAACATTTAAAAACAACACAAGCAACATATTTTAGACAGTCATAAGCATTGTTTTTGCGGGGGTTAAATGCTAAAGATGGTGAAACTAGCAGCCTTTGAAAGATTTAATATTGCCTTCTGCATTCATGCAAAAGTTTTTAACAAAAATGTTGCACAATCTTTTTAGAACTTGGAGCATATGTTGAGACTGACTCTCATCTACCACTACCACAAATTTTAACTCAGTATCTGTGAAATTGGTTGAGTTTTCGCCATCTTTGTGTTTGCTAAGTACAGTTAGTTGTTAGCATCTTGAAAGAGTTGAAAGAGTTCAGTCTTACACTTCTTATAACAAAGTTATAAGAGTAATTTATTTAGCAAGGGATCTCTTTTATTTTGGGTAAACATTCCTCCAGTGCAAAAATGAATGGACACACAAGAAGTTACTCTCAGTCAGTGAATGCTGATTTGATCCATACATATTGCGATCATTTATTTTACAAATCATACAGAATCACTAAGTACACTTAATAGCACTTAATAGGTTTCAGTCACGTGGTTTCGAAGGCGGAGCGATCTCCGCTGGAGGGCAGGGGGTAAAATGTCTATGGAGGAAACTACTGTGGAGAGTTTATATTGTATGGATTTAGGTCCTATTTCAAGATATATAACAACAATTTGTTCACAAATATGTCAGACATGACTCGTATGATGAAGATGAATGAGTTTTCAACAGAACCTAAAGATTTTCTGAGGCTGTCAGTACCACACACATCTTACATCACCAAGTGCCAAATAATAACCAGCAAAAGTTTATCTGATGAATAATTCCACACAATTCTGCCCAAGCCTATGACAACATATGATAACACTGATTATCATAAACAAAGATGAAAAATGTAGAAAGCTCACAGAACGACAATGTAAAAAGAGGATTTTAAATCATCTGCGGTCAGGAGGAGCAGAATGTCGTCGGTGTCTGCAGGCAGAGGCCACTACATCAGAGGAATGTTAGCTGCTAACTTGTTTTAGAGGTTATGTTTATAAGGATTGTTTATTTAGTAGTGAGTATTAAGTTACTGGTAGTTTAATGTGGACCTCATCTGGACTTTAGGCTGCCCTAGTTCTGTGTAGTTAGCTGCTGGATGTGTGTTGACGTTAGCCGCTACTGTTAGCATTATCTTAACATATAAAACAATATCAGAACAAACACTCACCCTGGCAAAAAACAAACGATAATCATCATGGAGCTGTTTGGTACCGAGGTTGTGGATCCACCTGCTGAATAAAAAGTTCTACACCTCCTGTTGTTTACGTGCTTTCATCAGCTGTTCGGTGTAGTTAGCATCCCATTAGCGCTGCACCGTCTGACCCGGCAGACCGGTAACGGGACCGTAGAGTCCGCTCGGTGCTCGATCTTCTTCTCTTCCCTCATAATCGAAATAGTGAATCACCTACCTCCTCATCAAAGTCCTCACTCTGTCTCCGACTGTTTTTCCTCCATCTCTGCCTTTGAGCTCCTCTGTCAAACTGCGGCTCGGTCCGATTCGGTCCACCTGTCCGCAGCTGGACTGGAGCTCCACCTTCATCGCCTTTTTTTTTCATCAAAGACACTAAAATAACTAACTAAACTTCACCGTAACTATGAAATATAGTTATACAAATATAATAAATGTAATAAATTTCGGATATCTCATTGCTGACTTCCGATTGCGCTGTCTCTCCATCGCAGCTGAACTTTATTCAACTTCCGCCTCTTTTTATTTTTATCCTCCTGTAGCTTTTTTTTACTGCTTGTCTAATATTTTCAGGCTTCAGTCAGAAAGGAGTTTGGGGAGTTGAGGTTTGTTCGGCGGGGTGGGGGTGACACCAGACAGTGGAATTACCGGTAGGTGTTTTCCCCCCATGAATCAACCCTCTTTTACATCCTCCTGCTGCAACGTGCTTCAGATATGACGAACGTTAATAAAAAGAGCCATAGTTTTATTTAATTTAATATATAATTTAATCAGTGTATAATTATTTATTATTAATTCAGTTAGAATGATTGGAGCACTCGTAAACTACACAAGATATGGGCATGTTTTCAGAAAGCAGATCCTCCACTTTTTCACTTCCAATCTCCATCCGAACTTCGTGCACTAGTGACGTCACGTGAAACCCTCCTATTGTGGCAATCAGTTTCTATAAAAGTTTAGAACCGACAATAACAAGCTTCTAGCTTCTTAAATTGTGAATAAACATTTAAATAGAAACACAAACGTCAAGCTTTGATGTTGAATACCAGACATTTGAGGCAATTAGCTTAGAGCTGGCAAGGAAGAGTTTAAGAAAAGGAGGAAAGTAAGGTGTTAGCTTTCTTATACTTTTATCTTAAATAATGTGGTTTAACCAGAAGGGTGAAGCATTCTACTCGGCGTCAGCCAGAGAGAGAGATAATAACAGCCAGCTTTTTACCTTAAAGATGATTTTCTGTCACCTGCCAGGTATTTCGGGGGTGCTGCTGGAATATTCGTCCCAGAACCGTCAAACAGGGAACCCCAAGGCATGTTTTGTCTTGCTTGCGTCCACGTCAAGCCGTAGAAAGAAGGCGACCCCAAATTGGTAACCGGCTTCAAAGTACAATTTCCGTCTGGAGAGTTTTCTGAAGTGGATCGACCAGGCATTGGTCATCGACACTGTGAGGTTTCCCCGTTGGCGATGAAGGGGCCAAAACCTGACACAGTTTTCAGCTTTTGACTCTGAGAGTCTAGCTGTCAAAGTGACTGACGGCGGTCCGTCACTTACTGCCATCCGGGCGGAAACTGTTAGTTACTAAGAAGCTTAGAGAATCTAAGTTCCGCCTTCCGGAAGGTTAGATTAGAAAAGAAGTTATCAAGGCAAGTGTTAGATTCAGAACTTGCCGTCGCCTCCTGAAACTAACACAAATATTATTGCTGCTGTGTGGTTCAGAACAAAACATTTCATGACCCATTTAATTATCTGATGAGCTCTTATTTAAAAACATAACTGAAAGAAAAATGAATTGCTTCAAGTTCAAAACATTTGCAAATATGATTCAGACAAAACATTGATATTTCATCAACTTTAAACTAGGAGTGTCCCGATACCAGTTTTTTCAAGACTGAGTACAAGTACGAGTACTTCAGTTTAGGTACTCGCCGATACCGATACCGATACCAAGTAGCGGTGTTAGGGTGGATTATCTGTTCAACTTGTTGAATATTAAACTGAATGAAAATGAAATGCAATTATCATGCAAAAATTGATGGGTAAATATTATGTTTGACAATAATAAGGTAGTGCAAACTCTGACAAGTAGATAAGTTGATATATATATCACACCATAACTTTTGAAACCATTTATTTTATTTCAAACAGGGCTCTTTTTAATAAGGCCACACTCCCTCTGAATGTATTAACAATACAAATACTGCAAAACAAACGCTGTTGCATACATTAAAAAACAAAATAAGTTATTTTTATACATTTTCCTCAACATGCAACTACCAAATTTAAATTAAAATGTAAAACGTAAATTTTAGCAGCACATCTATAGAAGTTTACTCTGCTTCAGACTTAAACTGTTAAAATAGTAATAAAGTGCAGTAAATTTCAGTTCAAACTTAAATGGAACAACTAAAACAAAATCTCAAGAACCAGAGGGAAAAATAAAATG
>NW_013952495.1:1629931-1636163 GCF_001266775.1 Austrofundulus limnaeus
ACATACATCATTTTAGTGACACTTACACTTCTTCTTCTTATCGTTCTTTTTCTGTTATTCGGGGGTGCGGTCAGAAATAACCTGTCGGTGCGTTAGCGCCCCCGCCTGGTATGGATTGTTGTTTACCCTTTGTGCTGCAGCGCAGCACAGGAGGAACAAAAAAGGGGACAAAAGCGGTATCGGTTAAGAGTATCGGCCGGTTTTTACGAGTACGAGTACGAGTACGAGTACGAGTACTTGATGCTGGTATCGGACCTGATACCGATACTGGTATCGGTATCGGGACACCTCTACTTTAAACCATAAAGATTATTTTAGTTCAAAAAGATTTTTTCCACAGAAAAACCATACATAGCTGAAATCATACTGAGGGAGAAAAGAGATCTGTCCTCTTTTCTCCTGTAACTTTGACAAACATTCTCTGATTATCAAAATGCGTAATACTTTCAGTTAAGAGAACAATAAATCAAATAAGACTAAGATTCTTCTGTTTATTATCTGATTTAGGAGCAGAATGTCTCTCTGAAAAGTTAAGGCAACCTGAGGTGGCCTAAATTCAGTTCTAAGTAGAAAAGAGTTTTTGTCCCTTACAGGCCCATCAGAGGACTGAGAATCCAAGACAGTTTCCTTGATAATTTCACTCGAGGTGACCCCTACAAGTCCCCCCTTTTGCAAGTTATCACCCCCAAATGGTGATTAGTTGTAACGAAAACGGGAACACCTCAAAAGTCTTTGATCCTGAATTAATCCGATTGGTGAAACAGTATAATCCCAAGGTAATCCAAACTGAAAACTTTACGTGGCAAGAGTTTTTTCTTCAGTTAGTGTGAAAAAAAAAGTTCTGTCCTTTTTTTGTAAGGTTCCCTTAATGTCTGTGGGTAACTCCCTTTGAGGCAAAACTTTAAATCCATTGGACGACAGAGTCTGTAATCCACTGGAAGCAAAAGTAATCCACCAAGGAAAAAGGATAGTCCACAAGGAAAAAATATATTCCACAAGGGTAATTCATTGCGATTGTTGTGGTTGACCCGGAGTTAACCAATTTCTGGAACAGCATAGCAAAGTGAAGTACTGGAACCCCCCTTTCGAGAGTCGATCTCTGGAAGGTTGCAGGTTAACAGGGGGTCTCGACGTCGATGATGGAGACGGGATCTCTGGGTCAACGATGGAAACCACCAACAGGAGCGAAGTGACCACTGGAATAGAGCGAAGATGGGTACCCCCAGAAGGATGCAGGTCGAGAGTGTCGACGCTCGTAGAGCCTTGGCAGAGAAGGTGGGCCATCGTGGAGGGTGTTGAAGGCTGCGTTGTTTCCAGTTGATGCCCTTCTGGTCACTATGTGTTCTGCACTTATGTGGTTTTAGGTTAACCTAAAGTTGGGTTTTTACATTAGGCTAAACCTGTGTGTGCCTCTGAGTGTTAGCTATCACGTTTTAGATAAGCTACAGGTAGTAGTTAAAGAATGGGTCATTGCTTTAACTAAAGGGTAGATATAGGGTTTTATATCTATTAGAGGCTAAAGAGGTCTTCTGTAAGGAAGGCCTCAAATTCAAACTACATTAACTATTCCTCCAATCATAATTTAGTTATGCTAGGGGCGAGAATAGAAAAAAATATTCTGGTCTTTGTTTTCTGCTTTGCAGCTGTTACTCAACGAGTGATTTTAGTTCTTCAAATTTTGTTTCTAGTTTCCCTTATTTTAGGAGTCTATGCCGAGACTCGTGTTTGAAGATTAAGGAGCCCCCCCACCAATTGGTGTTGATTCGAGCGAGGTCTATATAAAAAGAGTGGCGTGGTCTATGTAAGCTATGGTACCTAAAGTAGCATTAATCTACATTGCCCTGTAAAAGATGAGATTTATCAATAACTGCATGTTGACATGGTTAAATTCACCCCAGACTTAACTCATTAACAGCAATACAAAACCTCTGTTTCTTGGCTGTGGGTGTTCAGAACCAACACAAAGTTATTTATCATCTCACAGTGATGTTTTTCCGTTCCGAACCGATTTTAAATAATGAAAGGTTTGGAACGTACACGCATCAACCAAGTTGGTGAATAAGCAATAAAAATTGGTGTTTTAATGCTTCAGCGCACTCTAGTGGTCAAGATAAATTGTAGATTTAGCTTATTGTTATGACCTATTTGAATTTCTCTTGAATTTTAAGAATTTGACTTAGTGTTTCTAAGTTTTAGTAGTAGATGTTTGTTTTTGACACCTATTTATTTTAGACCTATTTTATTGTGCTTTACTGTCTTCAGGAAGACCTGCTTTTTATCTCATGAGGTCTGAGACTCTGATCGAGTGTTGTCACTGATCATGACTATAGGTTTATCCTTTTGTTTGAGTTGTTTGTGAAATCTTTGTTTCTTGTCAGTTGATTTTTGTGGACCCATTTTAATGTTTGTTCTTTCTGACCATTTGTAAGAGTTCAGTCTTGCACTTCTTATAACAAAGTTATAAGAGTAATTTATTTAGCAAGGGATCTCTTTTATTTTGGGTAAAAATTCCTCCAGTGCAAAAATGAATGGACGCAAGAAGTGACTCTCAGTCAGTGACTGTTGATTTGATCTATAAATATTGCGATCATTTATTTTACAAATCATACAGAATCACTAAGTACACTTAATTGTGGCAATCAGTTTCCTATAAAAGTTTAGAACTGACAATAACAAGCTTCTAGCTTCTTAAATTGTCAATAAGTACTTAATAGAAACACAAACGTCAAGCTTTGATGGTGAATACCAGACATTTGAGGCAATTAGCTTAGAGCTGGCAAGGAAGAGATTAAGAAAAGGAGGAAAGTAAGGTGTTAGCTTTCTTATACTTTTATCTTAAATAATGTGGTTTAACCGGAAGGGTGAAGCATTCTACTCGGCGTCAGCCAGAGAGAGAGATAATAACAGCCAGCTTTTTACCTTAAAGATGATTTTCTGTCACCTGCCAGGTATTTCGGGGGTGCTGCTGGAAAATTTGTCTCAGAACCGTCAAACAGGGAACCCCAAGGCATGTTTTTGTCTCAAGCCGTAGAAAGAAGGCGACCCCAAATTGGGAACTGGCTTCAAAAATAAAATTTCTGTCTGTAGAGTTTTCTGAAGTGGATCAACCAGGCATTGGTCATCCACACTGTGAGGTTTCCCTGTTGGCGATGAAGGGGCCAAAACCTGACACAGTTTTCAGCTTTTGACTCTGAGAGTCTAGCTGTCAAAGTGACTGACGGCGGTCCGTCACTTACTGCCATCCGGGCGGAAACTGTTAGTTACTAAGAAGCTTAGAGAATCTAAGTTCTGTCCTCCAGAAGGTATGATTAGTAAAGGGGTTATCAAGGAAAGTGTTAGTTTCAGAACTTGCCGTCGCCTCCTGAAACTAAACAAAGATTATTGCTGCTGCTGTGTGGTTCAGAACAAAACATTTCATGACCCATTTAATTATCTGATGAGCACTTGTTTAAAATCATAACTGAAAGAAAAATGAATTGCTTCAAGTTCAAAACATTTGCAAATATSATTCAGACAAGTAAAACATTGATATTTCATCAACTTTAAATCATAAAGATTATTTTAGTTCAATAAGATTTTTTCCACAGAAAAACCATACATAGCTGAAATGACACTGAAGGAGAAAAGACATCTGTCCTCTTTTCTCCTGTAACTTTGATAAACATTCCCTGATTATCAAAATACGTAATACTGTCAGTTAAGAGAACAATAAATCAAATAAGACAAAGTTTCTTCTGTTTATTATCTGATTTAGGAGAAAGAGAATGTCTCTCTGAAAGGTTAAGGCAACCTGAGGTGGCCTAAATTCAGTTCTAAGTGGAACAGAGTTTTTGTCCCTTACAGGCCCATCAGAGGGCTGAGAGTCCAAGACAGTTTCCTTGATAATTTCACTCGAGGTGACCCCTACAGAAGTTTAATCCAAATGTTAAGCAATGATTTATATCCACTCACTCCAGTGATTCATGAAATGTATTTTGCTAACAGTCAGACAAATGAATGCACAGACACAGGTGATTACATGATCATTCAACCTTTCATGGCTGCGGGGCAATAATTAATCACTTGAGCTAATTGCAGATTAATTGGCAAATCATTTTAGATTCACATCATACATCTACAACATAATAGGTTGAGGATTGTCAGACCTTAGGATGAAAAAAATATTTTTTCCCTCTAAAATAAGAATAACATTGTTATTACAGCAACTAATGTTGAACTGAACAAAACTGCTCATTATTCTGGGGTTTCTGCTCAATTGTAAGTCTTACAAACATCTAAACCCAATCTTTAATGTTTTGGTGGAGCACAATTGATTGTTAATATTTTTTATATGTCTCTTTTTGTACAGACGCCAACTCTCAGTGTTTCAAAAGACACTCTTTAAATTACCTTCAGGAGATCGGTAATGGCTGGTTTGGAAAGGTGAGACAGTCTTTTGTTTTTTTGTTGCAACACGTTTCCGCTTTCTCATATTTATTACTGCTCACAGACCAGATCACAAGCCGTACCTCAGAGGAGTTTATTCATTGATGGTCTGCTTCATCTCCCCGGGCGCTCTTCCATGGTTTTTTGTCCATCAATCTCCTGTAGGTGATCCTGGCTGAGGTGCTGTGCGACTGCAGCTCCTCTCAGGCGGTGGTGAAGGAGCTACGTGTTAGCGCCAGCCCCCTGGAGCAGAGGAAGTTCCTGGCTGAGTCAGAGCCGTACAGGTGAGAGATGAAATGCTCCAGCTTCAGCTGCTCTTTATGGAGACCTTAAAGTGGGGCCAGGTGCAGGTGTTCAAATGACTGAGTCAAGGTTTTCACCAAAAAAAGGGGGAATAATATTCATGCATTCCTCTTTATTTTTTATTTGGAATGTGTTTTATTTTTCCCTAAATCTGACATGTCACTGTAGTTCGTCAAATCAGCCACGAAGGAGCAGAATTATACCTTTTTGCTGACAGAGCAGCATTCTGATTATTCATATCCCTGTGGCTTTACAGTAACAAATCTAATTAAGAGCGAAGTATTTACTGGGCTTCACATCTGAGAAGGATTTTGGCTGTCCTTCTCACTCTTTAAAGACCACACATACACTCTCATTCAGGATACATACAACGGTGACCAAGGTCACTGTTGTATGTTTATGTCTCTGGAGGGAAAGACACCTACAGCGTTGCACAAAAGTCTTATTTTTTGTATTTTGCTTCCAAGGAGCAACATTTGTCTTGTAGTCTTTTTAAATGATCTTGATTAATAGGTTTTCTGGAGGTCTTCCAAAATTGTTCTTTGGACTTTGGCTGCTTTTTATCTGATTTTTTGTCCAGTCTCAGATCATTTTCGGGATTGTTTTGTTTGTTTGTTAAATCTGACCTATTCAGTCATACAGTGAGTCCTAAACTCCAGGGGTGAAGCAGGCAATTTGGAAAATAACCATTTTAAATTGGATTTAAGCGTAAAAACAACCAAAACGCCCCCCCATAAAACCTCTGTAAGGCAAGCTGTTTGGTCACATAATCAGTGCTCTGAAACATGTAAGGCTACTTCTTTATTTGTTCAATATCAAATGTATTTTTCCCATGCCAGCACAAACACTTCTAGGAGCTACTTGAGAGTGTTTTATATTGAAATTTATTTTTGAATTTTCATATCAAGTGGATGATATTCAGTTCTTTGTTGTCTTTGCAAACAGTAGCTTTGTTTGATATATTGCCTGTAGGAGTTCCGACTGGATGAAAGTTTGTTTTTATATCTCTTTCTGCAGGTTATTGTTACAACAGTAAAACAAAAAACAAACAAACAAACAAACAAACAAAAAAAAACAAACAAAAAAACAAGCAAGCAAACAAACAAACAAAACAGCATTTAGCTTTGTTGGTTTTGACTATTGGACTGAATCTGTACCAACCTGTGACACTGGCACATTGGGCCTCACGCAAGAACATGTTCATATTCTTCTCCTAAATTTCTCTTACTTTTGTTCGTACAAAGGGTTCGTACGAACATGCTACGTCAGATTCAACAAACTCTTGTATCTTCTGGAAAAGTGCGTAAATGAGCTGCGTAAATTCCACCTGTTCTATCCAGCTGCTCGTGCACGCGAGAGGAGATTAGCATAATTACCACCCCAAAAACACCATATAAGGCTATGTTTCCTACCTCAGATACAAGGAAGTGTTCATTCATTCATGAAAATTACAGCGAAAACTGAAAAGAAATTTACGAGTTCAGATTTGAAGTCCGTCTGTCAG
>NW_013952495.1:1636556-1663013 GCF_001266775.1 Austrofundulus limnaeus
GTTCTGAAGGCGAAAGGGGGTCCAACCCGTTACTAGCGTGGTGTACCTAATAAAGTGGCCGGTGAGTATATACAACAGGTCTGGACCACTCGTAAATTTTGTTCGTATCTGAAAAAAATCTTAGAATACGAAAACATTGGTGAATGCCATAAATTCTCCTAAATCACTCGTACGCACAATTTAAGAACAAATCTGTGCGTACGAACGGTTCTTGCATGAGGCCCAATGTCCTGATGCATCTCAATAAGCCAGGTAGAAAAAAAATCAAAAAGAGAAAAAATAAGTAGGTCCTCTGGATGGGTTCTTCTTTAGTGTTTCGTCTCTCCTCCAAGAGACTTCTTCAGTCTGATGAGTTTCAGGTGAAGTTCTCAGATGAGTTCACCTGAAACTCATCAGACTGAAGAAGTCTCTTGGAGGAGAGACGAAACATTTCACTAAAGAAGAACCCATCCAGAGGACCTACTTTTTTTTACTTTTTGATAAATACTCTCAAATAATTTCTTGTTTCTTCTTAGTTTCAGGTCCAGTCGAGGCCGACCCTGAATACAGACTGATCGTAGCGGCCAACAACCTCACAGTGGAGATTGACAACGAGCTCAGTGAGTTGGCCTCTCACAAGAGAGCGTAAAAGAATTTGAACATTTTTTTTATAAACATCTTGCATGTCTCTTTCTTTCTTTCTTTTTTAAAGACATTATTCACAAGTTTACAAGAGACAAATACTCCAAGAGGTTTCCAGAGCTTGAGTCTTTGGTGCCGGATGCGTTGGATTATATCCGCACAGTGAAGGTGGGTTTTACACCAAAAACAAAAAGGTCACATTGGTGCTATAGTATTTAATATTTGTCTTAAGATATAAAAAGTTATTCTTCATTGACACATTTATGAGCAACGTGAACTTGTAGTAAATTTAAAATTTATATTTTTAATTTGTCTATTATAATTTAAGCTTTTAGGAATATATGACTGCATGATGCTGCCACCCCCAACTTAGGAGTTATTTATTTATTTCAGACATTTTTTTTCTTTTAAACAACTTGTTTTAGTGAGGACAATGTCAGAGTAGTTAAAGGTTTATGTTTGGTGTTTATTTCACACAAACGTTAATTTTTGCTGTATTTTTGTGCGTTTGGTGCTTTAATATCCATCCATCCATCCATCCATCCATCCATTTTCTGTACACGCTTCTTCCTTTTCAGGGTTGCGTGGGTCACTGGTGCCCATATCCAGCAGTCACAGTGCGAGGGGCGGGGTACACCCTGGACAGGTCGCAAGTCCATCACACGCTTTAATGTCCCATTCTGTCATTTTTGTGATCCTTCTTCAGGAACTGGGAAACAGTTTGGAGAAATGTAAAAACAATGAAACGCTGCAGCAGATCTTGACCAACGCTACGATTATGGTCGTCAGTGTGACGGCATCGACCACACAGGGGTGAGTTTGTCTGTCAAACTACACAATCATGTTAATATTAATAAATAGGATCATTTGATGTGATATTTCATTTCCTGCCTGCCAGAGCTTTAAAAGACTAATAAAGTGTTCAGTTAAACTTGATTTTTGTGTGAATTTTATTTTCAGGTCATTGCTAAGTGAGGATGAGCTGAAGCAGCTTGAGGAGGCCTGTGACATGGCCCTGGAGCTGAATCAGTCTAAACACAGGATATATGAGTACGTAGAGTCCAGGATGTCTTTTATCGCCCCCAACCTGTCCATTATTGTTGGAGCATCAACTGCTGCCAAGATTATGGGTGAGAGAAGATTCTGGAGCTGCGCACATTTTTACAAAAGCACATATTATTTATATTTGATCTTCCTCCTTTTCGTCCCATCCCTCTTGCTGCAGGTATTGCTGGCGGTCTCACTAACCTTTCAAAGATGCCAGCTTGTAACCTGATGCTGCTGGGAGCTCAGAGGAGGACCCTGTCTGGCTTCAGCAGCACGTCCCTGCTGCCTCACACCGGCTTCATCTACCACTGTGATGTTGTGCAGTCATTACCACCTGTCAGTAAATGCAGTATATTTCAACTCTTTTTACATGTGTAGTACTGAAATGTGTGTGGGCTAATGGCAATCGTTTTTCTCTTTCAGGACCTCAGGAGGAAGGCGGCTCGACTGGTAGCAGCAAAATGCACTCTGGCTTCTCGAGTGGACAGTTTTCATGAGAGCTCAGATGGAAAGGTAGCCATTGTTACCAAAATTTTCATTAAATCTTTTTATAAAGGTATTTATTACACAACTAAAAGATGCATCGAGTGTGTTGCGTCTTTGAGCACCAAAGTGTAGATTGTCATCAATTCTAACAAAAGCATAAACCTTTCTACAGGTTGGTTATGATCTAAAAGAAGAAATCGAGAGGAAGTTTGATAAATGGCAGGAGCCTCCGCCAGTGAAGCAGGTCAAACCACTGCCGGCTCCACTGGACGGACAGAGGAAGAAGAGAGGAGGAAGGAGGTATGCAGTCACTCTGTTATGCTTATTGAGACCCATGATACTCTTTTATACAGCAGCTTGTTTAAACCGTCACAGACACGACAAACTCTACTCTCGTGTTTCTCCCTGAAGGTATCGAAAGATGAAGGAGCGTCTCGGTCTGACTGAGATACGAAAACACGCCAACAGAATGACCTTCGCTGAGGTTTGCGGAAATTTTCTTGGCTTCACTGTTAGATTTGAATAATGTGGCATCATTAACTCACTGTAATAGTTTTATTTTAAAATCTAAATTAACTGGACAGTTATTTGGCTTGAACGTCTCATACTCCAGGGATTCCCAAACTATTTCTACCAAGCCTCTCTTTGGTTTAGAAGAAAACTTGTGAGCTCTTACGTCTCCAACCAGACACAGATATTTGGTTTTCAACCTCCATTTCAGATTTTTTCACACCTCATCTAATAATTGAACCATTAAAAGTAAACTGAAAAAATAAATAAATAAACAAATTACAGGTTGAAATAAAATAAACTACAAACTACAATCTCTTATAATATCAAACCACCTTTTATAGTGTTCTTATTGTAAGTCTGTTTTTTGTTACTGTGATAATATTCAACCTCTATCAATAAATAAAATATGCCTGTCGAAAACCTGTTTGATAGCAGTGCCCAAGAATATATTTATTTAGTCAAAAAAATAAATGCAATGTGGAGGTAATAGGTTTGTAATGAATGTAAACAAACGGCTTGTAATTTTTGGCAACAAACTGATTTTGCTCTTTTATTACCAATTATGTGACTGTTTGGGTGGAGGATGTGTATATTTATTATAGATGAAAAACATAAAATTCAAATCAAAATCTATGAAAATTCATTGTTGTACTGGCTAGTGTAGATTTTTTTAATTTAAAGTCAAGTCTCAATTTGCATTTGTTTGGATAATCTGGTCTTTAATCCTACATTAACTGTTTTTTGCTGGTTTGTTTTTATAGTAGTTTTTGAGTCATTTCGTGACTTCTCCAGTAAAAAAAAAAAAGAGGACCTAAGCTGCAGATGAGTCTTGTGTCACAGATACATATGGAACACTTTGCACTCATTGGCATTTTGTTGCAGATTGAAGACGATGCCTACCAGGAGGATCTGGGCTTCAGTCTGGGTCAGCTGGGAAAGAGCGGCAGCGGCAGAGTCCGCCAGGCTCAGGTCAACGAGGCCACCAAGGCTAGGATCTCCAAATCACTGCAGGTAAGAACTGTCAGGACCATTTGTTTGCACGCTCTTTACCTTCAGATGTTTTTATTTCTAATAACATGTTTTATTCTTTACAACAGAGAACGTTGCAGAAGCAGAGCATGACGTACGGAGGAAAGTCCACCGTCAGAGACCGCTCCTCAGGAACCAGCTCCAGTGTAGCTTTCACTCCTCTTCAGGTAACCAACAGGACAGGACTTTTTTCCTTTTTTAAAAAATTCAATCTCACTGTAATCTGTTCTCATCTGCAGGGCCTGGAGATTGTGAACCCACAGGCTGCAGAGAAGAAGGTGGCTGAAGCCAATCAGAAATATTTCTCCAACATGGCAGAGTTCCTCAAAGTCAAAAAGGAATCCAAGATGTAAAAACTCCAGTCATCCTGCATTTTTTTGTGCTTCACCTTGTATTTTGTATTTCAATCACTTCTCCATATGAATAAAATGTAAAAATCCCAGTGTGTAGTTTTAGAGAAAAATTTAGTTTTTTTTTAAAAGTTGCTCCACTAACAGCTTCCTATCAGAATATATTCAAATTTGTTCAAAATTTGAAGCCAAGTAAATCTTCACTCAGGACCAACAGGACTTTACACCACACACACTGATGTGTAATCTCTTAAAAGTATTTATTGAAATTTTACAATTCTTTTATAATCCCATTTTTTTAATAACATCTCCCATGCAGAACTGTGACGAGGGAAAAAAGACTTGTTGAAATTCACATTTTTGCGTTTTAATTCTCTTTTCCCGACCTTTCCAAAAACATTAAGAGCCCCCCCAAAAAATATAATCTATAAAATGTAGAGCTCAGAACTGTGTGTATTCTTTTCAAAAACAAAACCGTTTGAAACCGATCCCACACAATAAGTGCAGTATAGATCTGGATCAAGAAACTGAGCCTGTTTGGACTAGTAAGGAAAAGCTGGAGTGCTTCCCAGATAAATTCCTTCTGTTAAATTCTACCACCTGAATTTGAGCATTTGTTTAAACTCTACATGTAAACAGTTGTATCAGTGTACATTCACCTTATAGGGATTTCACTTGAGGTGGTAAATTGAACAATGATAAATTAGTGTAACAGAAAAAATTAAGGTGGGGAGATTTGGATGATTTTAATTCAACGTATTTTCAAAGAGGTGATTCAGGTAGAGCTACATTCACTCTGTGTGGTCTGTATGAGACTCGGTGACGTGAAAGAGTCAAAACATCAAATAGATAAATTTCTCCAAACCCTAAAGATTTATTTTACAAGTTTTATTAAGTAGTCACAAACATGGAAGGAGCCATAATGTCTTTGACAGGTTAACTTAAACATTTTATTTGTAAAGAGAGGGAGTCAGAGACCAGTTCAATTGCATAGCAATTTAATCCATGTCCAATAAGGACTCTTACCCTGTCACAGGGAGAGGCCCTGTGGTCACTCTCATGTTTTAAATCGACCAAGACAAAATATCAATAAAACTATTGATAACTGCTCACTATCTTCAATAGTGACCATGTTCAACAGGCATTGTAGGGTCTTAAAAGAAGCCGCTCCTACGCACCATGACTAAATGTCCACTGGACATCGCCATTCTAAACCATCACGTTACAGAAAAATACAAGATGGGCACCTTAATCAAATCCGAGGGTTGTTTTGTGTTGAGTTGAAAGGCTTCCGGCTCATGTTGAGTTGGTGGTGCAGAGAATCGTGTTGAAACAGAAAAATAAAAAGGAAAATAAAGAGAAACATGCATGGGGTAGGCTTTCCTAATGCCACATACTGAGTGTGCACACAAACAGGCACAAATGCAGATCTCCAATGAGAGCCTTCCCAGCTCGTGCAGCGCGGTGCGTTTGATCAGACCCACGGGGTATTTTTTCGTCAAAAAGCAAAGCACTACACGAGGAGCTAGGGCTTCACATTGAGACGCAGCCTATACAGATGCCCGGGCTTCACTTCAGGAGAGGGGTGTTCTACTACACATCACAATCTCTATCCACAGTTTTGGAGTTCAGTCTCGGAATGTCAACAGCAGCACGGTTTTTGTCTTTCTCTGTCCTTCGTGTCCCCCTTCTGAGCGTCACTGCAAGTCCCTGTCTTCGAGGTACCTGTACTCGAAGGTGAACCCCTCCTTCTTCCTCTGGCCCCATTTCTCATAGTCAAAGTAAATGTAAGTGCCCTGCAGGAGGACAGAGGTAGAAAAGAAACATTAATAAAAATCAATCAGGAAATCTTAAGTTTCATTACTGTGTAGAAGCTGCACCTGTTCAAACTCATCGGTGATAGTCTTGGGCTCCTCGTGCCTCTGAAACCACATCATGTACTTGGTGTGAAACCTCCACGATTGTTTCTTTAAAGCCTTGGCAGACAGATACTGAGCCTTAGTGCCCTAGAAGAGAAGAGACTGAATTAAAAAAATACAGCTCACAAAGAGAAAAAGGATCAGTTAACAAGGTGAAGGCTTACCTCCAGGTAGTAGAAGATGAAGAAGAGAGTTTCTGTGGACAGTCTCTGGTAGAACTCGATGGTGTCAGAGTGGTGGGTTGGTACCTGATGGTGGTACGGCAACGTGGGACATGGATTCCTCATCAGGTATTGCCTTTCAAATGAAAAACAGAATCAGAAACAGGTTCCCAAACTTGTTCTCTTTATCACTATCAAAACAGCAACACGCATGGCCGCTCCTCAGCACATGACCAAAGAATAATTTGCCCTTTTTTAAAACAAATTTTTAATCATTTCTATCATTTCCTGCCACATAAAAACTAACCATGTTGTTCCAAACCCAGTCAGTAAGACACACCTTTCCCAGTTATTTATTTTCTTCATCTATTTTGTACACTTTTTCTCACACTCTTCTGAATAAAGCTTTTTTTTTGTAAAGGGGACAATATGCTAAATTCACTTTTTCATGTTTTTTTTTTACTTACATTTGGGTCTGTACTGTTTCTAAAAACAGTCCAAGCACCAAAATAATGCACCCAGAGTTATTTTTTCTGTAAGTAAATGTATTTTTCTGTGTCTTGAAATGAGCTGCTTTCAAACAGTGCCGTTTGTGACGTCACAAACAGCACTCCAGCCTACTCCAACCTGGGCCCAGCCAGTCTCCTGGTAACCCAAGTAGAGACTCCACCCACTTCTTCACAGGACGGTTCTGGGGCCTCATGTATCAACGCACAAAAACCTTGCGTACGCCATTTTCCACGCAAAACTCCGGATGTTATCAAAACTGAAATGAACGTGGAAATGTGCGCAGCCCCACGCCAACTCCAGTGCTGGCGTACGCAGGTTTCTGTGGTTTTGGTTCCATTGGGGACACTTAGAGGTGATTCTGAGAAAATGTTCATGATGTGAAAATGATTATTGTTCACACCAGACACACATGATTAACAATTATTACATCCACATGATTAACAATTATTACATCCACATGGACGCAGTTAGATAAAGGATGCGCAAAGCTGTGTCAAAAATACATTTAACAGGAACAGATTCAGCCTTACTGAAGGATATAATAAATAGTGTAACACGCAGAACATTTATTTATAAACAGATAGAATTCTCTGATCTATGATGAGTGGCTCAGCCATTTTGAGGAATAATTATTTTTCAGTTTGGCACTGCAGCACTCTGGGAGCGCAACACAGCGAGGAGCTGTGTGCCGCACATGCACGTGCAGCAGCAGTGATTGAACTGGGCTTCCACAGGAGCTTTCCAGAGGGAGCTGGCAGACCCATCAGGACTGTGCCAGTCCAGTCCACCCAAAGCCGAATCATGACCAATGGAACGGTCTCATCCACATGATTCTAACTCTCCAACAATCACGTCACGAAAACTCTCCACAGGGATCAAACAAACATGTCCTTCACACATGCAGGAAGTAATTTGCAACATACGTTAATGAAGGCGTGTCAGGGAGGTGTCTCACGTGCGCTCAGTTCCACGTTAATTGTGATGTACAAAAGAAATGTGTGGATTCAAATGTACACACATTTAGATACATCTGGATTCTTTTTGTGCGTACGCTGTTTTCTGGATTTGAACGTAAGCCACGTTTTAGTAAGAAGTCCATGCAAGTCTTGTACATGAGGCCCCTGCTGTTTTAGAACAGTCGTGGAGAACAGAGATGTGTGACTTAATTTTTTTAAATTTAATTTAATTTTTGATAGCAATGTTCTGGCAATATTAACAAAGAAAGTTGTAGTTTGTGTAAACAATTTCACCATGGACTACTTTGGACAAATAGTACTTTCAAATGAAAGGAAACCGAAAGTTAACTTCTGGCGGAGGGCTGAGCTAACGTAAGCAAAAGGTTGGGAGGGGGTTTCCATAGCAACTTGCGCAAAACAGCAATTTCTGAAGAGAGCTAAAAAACAGGAAAAACTGAAAAGGTGAAACTTGAGATCTGAGATTCATTTTGTGAATTAAATCAAATGAACATGTTTTGTATAGCCCACAGATGGATCCTAACTTGTACTAGGACCCCCATATTAGGTCAACTTTAAAGATTCACTTCTTTAGCAAGAATGAACTTAGTGTGACAAAAACAAATATTGCAGTGCAGTGATATTATTAGATATTTCCATTCCTTAAGTTTCTCTTCAGTTGAAGTCCCATTTCAGTTTTAACTTGAGAATATTTGTAACCCATCACATCAAACTGAGAATTAAATCCAGTTAGGTCAAAATGACCCAAGCGCCTTTTCAAATTCCTGATTTTTAAACTACATTTTAATACTTGAATCATCCGGATATCATGAGCAGTTCCACAAATACGGCTTCATTTGTCTTACTAATCTGGATAACTCAGCGATAAACACCTGATTTTTTATGTAATTAAAAAAAAAGGGAAACCTCAAACAATATTTGGACATTAAGATTTACCAGATGGAAATAAGAAAAAGCTTTGCTAGCTCACAGGACAAGGTCTACGAAGATCAATCTGCTCAAAATCTTGTTTTTTTGTAGCTAATTATCAAAAAAGGGCTATAAAATTTTATCTATTTTAGATATTTCATTTAATGGCCCATAGATATTTATTCATTTAATTTTGACACAATAAAATTGTTGCAAAAGTTTTAACCAATGCTCTAGAGTTGCATAATCTCCACAGACCACTTTTGTTTGATGTGACGATTCACATTTTATTTTTCTCCTTCCAATAATAAAAACTTGTTAGCCCTTAAAGAATCGTCCTGCCACCGTATTTTATTACAAATATGCCCAATAAGCCAGTCAAACAAATATATGACAAACATTTTACAGTTATTTTAATCAATTTTTAATCAAGTCTTGACTGAAAACTGTGACATGCTCACCTGATCCTCTCAGAGTCAGACGGGTGAGGCATGTGGTTCCATGCAGAATCTTGCATCGCCTGTTGGTACAGCTGCTCTTTGGGGAGAGGGGTTGGACCCAGCGGGCAGACCCCAAGCGAGGGAGGGATGCTGACCTCCGACACGGATGGCTGTGGGGCAGCAGGGGTGCCAGGCGCTGCTGATGAACTGGAGAAGATATCTACGGGACAAGGAAAAGACTTTGTCACACATGAAACAATAAAAGCAGCTCATTGCATTTTATACTCACACAGTTTAACGTTTTACCTCTAAATACTAATACAACGTGAACATTCCAGACAACTAACTAGTCTCAAGTTTTGATAAATTGTCATTCAGATGTTTCCAATCAATTGAAATGCCTTGAATACTGTAACACAAATAAGCCAACCACAGCTGGTAATGACACATTATCATTTGGGGTTAACTAAAGAAATGTTACCCTGTAGAAACTCAGGATTATTTAAAGTGAATTTTTTAGAAGTTCAGAAGAAAATGTTGCCTGACCGTTCAGACCTCTGTCCGTCACATGAAGGTTTGGAATCTCTCCGTCCAGACCAGATCCGAGCGCCGCTCTCTCAGCCATCACCTTCAGGGAACTGAGGCCTTTAGGAGCCTGAGGAGGAAGTGAGATCGAACAGACGGGAACACTGTAAGTTTTTTTTTTAAAGTACCAAGACAAATGAATATGCGAGTGCTTAAAAAAAGCACTCACGGAAAAGCATAAAATAATCAACTTAAATCAAAAGAAAAAAACAAAAGAATTTACCTTCAGATCTTGAGTTCATTAAATCATACATGTATTTGTCACAGTTACAGCAGATCCTAACAGTGTCACAAGCCAGTCCCTATTTCTAATCATCTCAGGTGCAAACAGCAGAAGGTTGGAAACTGTCAAAAAATATATCAAATGGTTCATGCTAATTAATTCTTTTTTTTTGTTTGTTTTTTTACAATCTATATTTAAACATTGCCAGTGACTGCCACCTTCTTTTGTGCTTCAAGTTAAAAAGATATCAGGAGTTTTGGCATGATTCCTAGCTGTGTGCTGTTGTATAACTGTACACTTTGTTTGGTATAAATGTGGCCAGAAAAAGAAGATTGTGGGCAGTCTGAAATATTTTCAAAAGTGATATTTAAAGCTGAACATGAACACCTCCAAGAAAAGTACCTGAAACTACACATGCCAGAGGAGTCACCAATGAAAAATAAACAAAAACATCTGTAACCTTGCTGGAGGACATTTTTCACTGAAGATCTTTCGGCTTTTTAAAGGCAGAAAAGACACGTTATAATTCATTTCTTAAAATAACTGCATTCCATTAATGAATAATGTCACAGCTTATTAAGACACTTTAATGCTGAGATCCTTGTGGCCTGGCTGTCCTGCATGTTTGCCTGTTGCAACACACCTGAATCAAATGATGGAATTACCTACTCAGAGTCACCAAGTTTAGCAGAAGGCATCAATCACTCGTTCATTTCAGTCAGGTGTGTTGAAGTAGGGAAACTGCTAAAACATGCAGTATAGTTGGACCACCCGATCAGGGTGGTCATTAACAAAATTAGCCTCAGCTGTGATTATCCTGCTGAGACAAGTTAAAATGTCTGTTGCTGCAGGAAAGTCTATTATCAGTTTCTCTTGACAATAATTAGGACAGAAAATGAGCAAAATCAATGACAGATTGATCTTCTTACAGACTAAGTACTGCATACTGTCAGATGTTCAACATCTCAAGCAGCTCTAGGCTCATCTCTAATCTCTCCACGCTCCAGCTACACCTGGCATTAGTGTGATCAGTTCAGAGAACTCGCTCGGCTCACCTCGAGGCCCTCAGATGCCTGTGGATAAGAGTGGGGCCCGTTCAGGAGACTCCCTCCGCTTGGTGTACTGTCTGAGAACGAGGGGGATGGAGAACTGGGGGGCAGGGTGATAGAGCTGATTAAACTGGGGCCGTTGTCCATCCTAAACAAAATAAAAGTAACAAACAAAAATGGAATCCTGATGCAAAGTCCCAGGTGTTAAAGTGGAAACAAAACCAAAAAGGCTTACGGTTGGCTGGTTGAGGAACTGAGGGATGAGGGTTGGCTGTTTTGTGACTGGTTGGGTGTGCTAAGAGGAGATTCTGTGGCGCTCTCTGCTACTACAGCACTGTAACCTGAGTGCAAACATTAGCAGAAGTGTTTATATAAAAACTTCACAGTAAACAAATATAAACAAGATGTTAACCTACTTGTGCTTCCATTTTGCTTCAGTCCACTTGGTGGTCTAGCAGGAGCAGCATTAATGCCTACTGCTCCAACCACACCGACGCCTCCTCCATTGCCAACCATCAGGCCAACGACTCCAGCTGTGGTGCTGGCAGAAGTTGGGGGCACCTGAGAGGTAGCAGGGGCCACGCCCTGCCCAGGGACCAGACTCAAAATGCTCCCACTCAGAGAATTGTGGACCGGGCTGGAACCTAGCAAATTACGCCCTGACCCCGCTCCATTGGTGGTGACTCCACTGGATCCTGAGGTGGGGTTGGAAGTGCTGCTCTCGGTTAAAATGCTGGACTGAGTGGTGCTGCTCAGCCCCAAACCTCCAGAAGCTGCTGCGTGAGCATAAAGGGCAGATGTGGACCCTGAAATGAGGCCTGCCATCGTGTTTAAAGGAGTGGTGTGGCCAGTCAAGCCTAAACTTGGCATTTGGTTGGCACTGTTGGTCCCTGTTATGCCTCCTTTCCTTAAATCCAGCCCCAGCCCCAAACTGGATGCAGAGGTGGGCCCAGAGATGGGCTGAGAATGAGAGTTGGGAGCTGATAAACTGGATGTGCTGGGTATGGTTAAGGAAGGGGCGGTGGATGTTGGGAGAAGAGGGTTGCTGGGCGGGCTGGGGGTGTTGTTCGAGGGAATGGAGGGTTTAGTCTGAGGTGGCTGCTGTTGGTTTGATTGCTGAGACTGTTGCTGCTGTTGAGCAGACTGATGCTGATGTTGCTGTACCGCGCTGCTAAAGCTTCCTATGAGAGTACTGCTTGTGGGAACGGCAAGAATGCCTCCGACAACGCTCGCCATGGACACGAGGGAAGAGGACGAAGAAGACCCAGAGGTGGTGGAAGAAGAGAAGGAAGATTGTAAGGATGGGGCACCATTCTTCACAGGCGACTGGAAATGAAACACAAAACACATCTCAAACAATTCTGTTCAAACAAAAAAAGTCAATTACAGAAATGAAGCGTGAACAAGGAGCAAAGTTTTATAGTGATCTAGAGTCCCATTCGTGCAGAAAATAGCAAAATAAACCAGAAATCTCCAACCATGGCCCAAAGAGAAAACTTGTTTAATGTCAGTGCAAAGAAGCCAACCAGACAAACAAAAATAAAAAAAGCTCCAGCCAGTGTGAGTCTCCAGGACCAAGGGTGAAGAGTGCTGCACTACACTGCTTAACTACTAACAGCACAGATGAGTCTCTCACCTGACTAACTTCACTGTCTGTCGACCGTCCCCTTTTCTTATCGTCCTCTGAGTTCTCCTATAGGAGGAGATACCTTCATATAACATTTCACCTTTGAAAAGTTGATTCAGCATACCAGCCAGTGGATTATAAAACAATATGCCTTGAAGAAGGGTGAACTGAATTTATACCAAGGGGGGAGATATGTGCAATATCGTGTCAGGAAGTACTTTTTTATCCAGCATCCCTTTAAAATATTGAGAAATGTTTAAAAAATAATTAGAACTTACAGCAGTGCAAGTGGCTGGGGATGGAGGGATGGGTGAAGAAGATGTGGTGGAGGTGGGAGTGCTGCTCGAATGAAGATACATGTCATCTTCCATGTTGCCCTGACCTGATGGCGACGTTGCAACTAACGCTGCAGCTACAAAAGAAAAGACAGGCTGTGAGGTGACGCTGTCGAGTGTGAAAACAGAAAAGCATAGTTTTAACGTGCTCTCTCTCACGGATGTCTTCCAGGTCCAAGTCGTCATACAGGAACTCGTTCTCCTCAAAATCCGGGTCTTGAGAGGAATCAATGTAGTACTCGACGTCATCCTTGATCTTTTGGATTGCATCCACCGGCACAGAATCGTTGTCCAGCATTCGTAAAATTGTCTCCAACATGCGAATGTGGAATCTATGCCTCTCGATCAACCGCTTGAGCTCATCGATGCGATCTTGTTTCTACATGGCAAAAGAAAACGTAGTTTGACAAAAAGTTGATGAATGGGAACAGTATCCAACAAGTGGAAGTGCTTACCTCCTTATCGCCTTTCTTTTTTCGTGTCTGGACTGAAAGAGATTCTACCTCACTCTCAAACTGATCCACCTGCATATTTAGTGTGTCTATGGTATTCTGAAGATGTGGAGGAAGTTGTTGGAGAAGAGAGTTAATGAAGAAAATGTCACCAGAACACAGACATTTATAGTGTAGAGTTTTAAATCCTTAAATTTGATGAGTTCCTTTGCTTCTGATCACTCTAGCAAAAAAAATTACAACAGATGAATTAATATTTCAATTAGATGTAAATTTTTTACCGTTAGCCACTGTCCTGTTTCTTCCTTTTCCCTCTGAGCTGGATCCACCTTCTGAGCAAGCCCCAAGCCTTCTTTAGAGTACGCTTTTGTTTTTGTTTCACGCTCCACCACTTTGAACCGTTCCATTTGCTAAAAAAAAAGTCAGATACGTCTCATTATTTTTCCTAGAAAATTAAAGTTTTTTGTAACTGATTTAAATGAGAAGTGAGCATAACAGTCTAGAGAAAAAGCACTGCACCTGGGGTTTTTGTTTCTTCCCTCTGAGCACCCAGTTCTTTCTTTACATTTCAGAAAGGTGCTGGTGTCATTTACATACTTTATTATCAGGAAGCCAATAATGTTAATAGAAATATATAATTCTGGCATTCATGAAACTGCAGGAACAGCAGTTATTTCTGCATCTTTCAATCCCAAACAATTCTTGTGACATATCTTGGATATAAATAACAACAGTGACAAAATAAGCTCCTTTACAGATTAAAACTGAATGTTCCTGGTGAGATTTGTCACCCACAAGGATTGTAGTGTATCTTTTTTTGCCAGCTGTGCAGTAAAGCATGATGAGGTAGTGTTAAGAGTACTAAAATAAATAAAAAGGAAAGCTCTGTGAATGCATGCAAAAACAGAATAAAAAATGTATACATTAAACACCATACCGTCTCTATAAGTTTGCGGTTCTCAACTAGCTGCCTTTTGTCTTTGATCTCGTTTGAGGCCACCCATGTTTTAATCTGATCTCTCAATCGCTGTAAAAACACAGAGGATGAAGATTAAAACACAGTTCATTCTGAACATCCGCTTTTTTTCTTGTAGGAAAAAAATGTGTCAAGTTGTCTTACTTGTAGTTTTTTAATCTCTTTCTTGAGGTCAGCCTCATATTTTTCCTTCTGGTTCGCGTTGGCTGCATTGTGAAGCTGAAACGTAGACACAAATAAAACATGTAAATTTGATTTGTTTTTTTAATCCCATAAAAAAACGATGAGAAAATATTTTTACCTTTTGCCAAATGTCTTCAAACTGCTCTACACCCTCAGCTACTTTTTTCAAACATCTATCTATTTCACCTGCAGAGACAAAAGATGTGAAATGGAACTGCTCACAATATATACACACAGAAAAGTCCCTCACAAGTCAATTCTGAATGCCAAACTGGATCCAGTGCAGAATGAGCAATTTTACCTTGTAGTTTTCTCTTGTCAGCCATGGCTCTGACTACGACAATGTCCACATTCCGTCTGTCAAGAAGTCGGCTGTGAAAACAAAACAAACATGTATAAATTCACTGTTCGAGCAACACAAAACTCCCACCAACAGCAGGAGCCGTACATCGGGCTGCAGAGAGTGAAACTGACCATCCAGCTGAACAGTTGACATTAGCAGAACTTAACACATCCGCTGCAGAATGAAAGCATTTCCATCAAAAACATGCATATGGCAGCCTCCTAGTGATTATATTTAACCAACTTCAATTATCCCGCTAATATTAAACAGGAATTATATAGATGTCAGCTAAAATTAGCCAACTAGCGAGCTAACGTTAATACTAGGCAGTTGTTCGTCCACTTAGCTCGGTTAGCAACCGGTCCTTACTAAAACAAGCACCCGGAATATTATTGTATGTATTTCACATTCATGCATCATTACTCTGGGGTCTAGCATAGTTTTCATGAAATGGTTTTACGTTGTGAAAGCCACATTAAACTAGAATTCGCTCTAATCGTCGATATGCTAGCTAATATGCTAACTGTCTGGCTAACTAGCCGCTTAGCTAGCCAAATTAAGGAAAAGGGGAAACTGGGTCGACCCGACAGTCTACATTGATACTTGTGTACGACATTTACCTAGGGTATGGGATTTCGTTTTCTTATTTCAAATACGGCCAAAACTACTTCCAGAAAGTCTTCTTTACTTCCAAAATGTTTTCTTTTCGATAAGCTCGCTCACTGTAATGTAGCTGAAGATGGACGGTAGCTAAAATCCCACCTCCGCATTCAGACCACGCCCCAACAGCTGTTATAAGCAATATGATTGGGCAGAAGTTATGTCAATCACTCTGAAATACAGCTCGGTTATTGGTTCTGTAGTGATCGACACAAAGCATAAAGGTCCCATTACATTTTCTCTTGTCTTTCTGTACAAAACACACTTACATTTGTGAGAAAATTAGCACATATTTGTTATTCAGGCAGAAATAATTTTAGTAGTTTATTTTTCTTTTAGGTATTTTTTTGCAAGCTTCACTGTCTTCTGCTGTGACAAAATATCACAATAAAAAGTCTAACAAGGGGCATGCAAAAAGGCTTTTTAAATTTTTGTTTTATTTTGCCTGAAAGTGAAATATTGATACCAAACTATTGTATACAAACAAACAAAATAGAAACAATTTAACAAAAACATTAAAATACTGATAAACAAATGTGTTATACAGAAATGTTTTTCCCTTTGATCATGATTTGTTTTTCAATTTAGGTTTCTCCCATATTACAACTATAATATTGTAACCAAACTGGGCTGTCCACAAAACTACACATAATTCTGCATTTTATTACAAAATATGATTATACAAAATAATTTATACAAAAACATATACATATTGTTGCACAGACTTGATTTGTTAGTTGTCTTTGTGTGAAACAAGAAATAATGTAAATCATCATGTTCATTATATCCAGGGTGTGTGATCAGTGCGACAGAGATGTTGGACTCGGCATTTCTCCAAACTGCGTCTCTGGCAGAACAGAAACATCTGGTTCAACCTGAGAAAGAGTGACAGAAATGGAATTATCTCAAAGCAATTTACACAGTGACAAATAGGCAGCAAAGGTCAAAACAAAGGTTTACAAGAGAGCAGGTAAGTTGTTTCGTTTGGAGACAGTGGGATTTTCAAAACAAGAGGAAACAGAACTGGAAGACGTAGAGATGAAGATGGTTTGGACATGTCCAGGGGAGGGACAGTGGGTATATTGGTAGAAGGATGTTAGAGAGGCAGCTGCCAGGAAAAAGACAAAAAAGACACATAGGGAGCCATTAGAGAGGACATGGAGGTAGTTGGAGTGAGGACAGAGTGAGATGGAGGAAGACGATTCGCTGGGGGCGACCCCTGAAAACGGTAACAGCTGAAACAAGACTTGTTTAAACGTCACCTGTGAAATCTCATGGGCAAAAACAAACACGAATCCTTCACTAACCTGTTGGTCCTTGTCTTGCCGAGGAATTCGGTGCCTCTTCTTCTTCGGTCCAGCTGGAGGATGCAGAGCCGCAGAGGAACCAGACACACTGTTTGGTCTATCATCCTCAACCCCAGCAGAGGAATCTAAATGGGCTCCAGGGTCATCCTGAAACAAGTGTCCAGGAATATTTTTAAATCCAGCAGCTCTGAGCATGTAGGACTAAGGCTGTTCTTTTTTTCATGCATTAAATGACATTAAAGAGTTCTGTGTTAAAGCAAACGCTGTGAGAAAGTGTATCAACAGTGGAGAACAAACAAAAGGCTGTGAAGGTTTAAAATAGGGTTGGGCAATATTGTCAACATTTATTTTTAATCAAATTAATTTTGGCATTTAGCCAGTAATGATTAATATGATAGACACATATTTTTTATGCAGATGTTTTTTTGTCCTCAAAGTGTGTGATCTGTCTTTCATGGAAAAATGTAATTTCTTCCTCAGATCAACATCACTCTAATCCTTACCTCCAGCAGCATAGTGAGCTGAGCGTTTCTATAATCATCTCCGTGAGCATCTAAAGTTTTCATGAGAAACCTGCGAAGGTCAGAACAGTTTCTCAGTCGTGTTGTCACAGATTTCAAAAAAAGCACAACTTAGGATCTCAACAGAAAGTTTGTACCGTCTCTCTTTCTTCAAGCGTCGTGTGATTCTTTGTACTTGGTGAAGGCGACCCAGGATTTTCTGGTTCACCTAAACGGGAATTACGAAGTGGCAAAACAGTAATAGATAAATTCTATAAGAATTAAGTTTAAATAACAATACCTACAAATCTAGAAAATATGCACTAAGTCACCAAAGTGTTTTGTATATTCATTCCTCTTATTCACACTTCACAGGAAACACATTCAGGAAGTGTGTGCAGAATGACCCACATACAGAACGTAAATGTCAACACACACCTGTTCGATATCTTTACATCTCCTGCTCAGAGACAAATATTTTCTCTTGTTGAGAGCTCTTCTCTCTTCATCTTCTTGTGTTGTGCTCTCAAGCAGCTCATTACCCCCCGGGTCCAACTCCACCTGAAGATGAAAACAGATGATCAATTTATATTTTTGTGTTGTTTGAGTCTCTCCGTGATTCAAAACAAACAGATTAGTTAAAATTGTTCTAATATTTAACTAAGTTGCTGAGTTGAGGCCATAACTAATTTAATTCATTACAATTCATTGTTTTATGTTGAATGTTTTAGTAAATATCCAGCTCTGTTTATTTTTGTCCTTATTTGTGAAAGGGACAGCAGTGGTAAAGCAAAAATATTAGCAACATGTAATTTCAGCTACAATCAAAATATACTGCTGACTATTATTAACATCCCTGAACCATTCAGACAGCTTGTGTTACTGTTGATCTTTAACAAGTCAGTGCCACAGGAGAGTGGTCCCACCTGCTTTAAAACACCCACACAACCAACTCTAAAAAAAGCAGGAGAGATTAGTCTAGATCAGAGGTTCTCAAACTGGGGTCCCTGGACCCCCAGGGGTCCGCGAGAGGTATATGGGTGTGTGTGTGTGTGTGTGTGTGTGTGTGTGTGTGTGTGTGTGTGTGTGTGTGTGTGTGTGTGTGTGTGTGTGTTATCTACTGTGACCCATCATCTTCATAATCAAGATTCCTAGAAAGCATTGTGTCAGTAATAAAATGGCAAAGTGGTAAGTTAGAAATTAAATAAACATTTATACAATTTTTGAAGTAATTAGATGTTTTCACATGTCAAAAACTACATTAAAAAATAATAAATAGGAAAAGAACAACATATTAAGGCCAACATGAGACAGTAGGGCCAAAAGACTTATTGTGGTTAGCTTGTGTTGAGTNCACACACACACACACACACACTCCCATGATGACGTGCAACATCCCAGTCAGCCTGAATTGAATTGGTTCAGTCATAATATTATCGTATGTTGAGAAACTATTCAGCAGGCTGTGAGGCACAAACAGAAAAAAGCAACAACTGTTGTTTAATGTTAACAAAGAGTCTTATTTCAGGTAATATGGTTTTAGCAAATTCAGAAGACCTTTTAAACTGGAATGTTTAAAATCCCAGGAATGCCAAAAGAAATCCTGAAGGTAGCAAAGCACCCATATATTAAAAAGTCATTATTACTAATTATTACTTTAGTACTTATTTAGCAAAATTATAAAATCAAACACACACATAAAAGCAAGTATATGACTGAAAGTGCTGCAGAGTTACAAGTGTAGCTACATAGACTCACTCCACAGAGGCACACATCTGAGGCAACGAGGGCTTCAGGGACACTTTGATATTAACTGCATAGTATGTCAAAATTATTCATAGTTAAGTTTTATGTGAAGTGAAAATAAAAACAAAGCCATGCCCACAAAAAACGGTGAGAACTAGTGAAATAAACTTGGCACAGAAAGTATGAAAATTTGTGTTTGGTTATCTTTTTGTTGTATCAATGCTTCTTGGCACCTGATTGGCAGCACCTGGAGGTACCAGGCACTCAAAACAAGTGTCAATAGTAACAGCATAAATAAGCTTTTTAGCAGAGAAGATTTGACATTTTTTTTCACAAGCAAAACCCACATACTCAGCTCTTTTAACTGCTCATCCCACAAATTTGGCAAAAGAGAAATTTACAGATTTTCTAGTGGTATAATATTTATCGCCAAGCAGCATTGTTACAACAAAGAAGTAATCTTCCAAACACTAATTTCCTTACTTTTTGTGCTAAGTATGTAAAGGTTATTTGTACCATTATTTATATTTTATACCTCTCCTGGTCCCAGCTCCACACCACCAGGCTCCAGCTCTGCCTCCAAGATGTGGCCACCAAAAAGAGGAGGAAGAGCCAATCCCGAGAAATCTTCCATCATCTGAAACAATAACACTTCAAGTTACTCACATCTGTTTTCAAAATTAAATACTTTCATGTAATTACACACATGATGATTAGATGCCACACTTTCATGTATGCATACAGAGAAAGAATACAGGCGTAGTAACAACACATTCATTCATTCACCGCCCGACGCTCACCCGTTAGTACTTACAATTCAAGGTGTTCAGGTCCAAAAACACAGCTCGGTTCGGTAACACAGCTGAATACTTTATAATCAAAACTTTCAACAAACTGTACAAAACTCCACTATTGATACTGTTGGATCAATTAAAAAACGTTTACAAACATAAAACTTGATTTAAATGCAAAACAAAGCAAGAACACCGAAGCTTCTACTTTTGCTTGTTTTTGTGCGACGGGCGCAGAAATTATACGTCCTATACGCTCTCCAACTACATTTCCCATGAGTACCCTCGCTTGGCTAAAAAACTACAGTCAGCAGTATGGCAGTGGCAAGTATGTGTATATTGTCACTTTTGGAGCTGAAATTTAATCAGTTAGCTATAATATGACTTAATGGCAGCGTAGGTGAATGTGAGAATTATTCAAGTTGCGTATTAGAATCGCTTTAATGCATTTGAAACGTAACGAAAAGGTCACCTTGAATACGTCGCTAATAGCTAACATGCTAGCTGCTTGTATCTGTGGTAGTTTCTTTAACTTTACCCTGGTTTTTCCTGCAGAAGTCGTGGCTTTCCTGAAGCATTTCTGGGACAAGGAACCTCTTCTCGCATTCGCCTGTACAGTAGGAGCCGTAGGTAAGTAAACCGTCACAAGGAGCTGAAAATGCTGCACTTTCAAAGGACTACAATCTGTTTGAGCTAACACCTTTCATTATAACAACTTTTTAATTACTGCACCTTTCTTTATAGGCAGGTAGATGTTTGGGGTAGTGATATTGGGAAATTTTGTTTTTATTTAGGTCATCATTAAATGAGTTTTAACGCGTTTTGTAATACTTAAATATTGTGTATCATCTCAAAACTCAATTGCCTACATGCCACGGACATCCGGTCAAGCACTTGATGCCACTCCCAACACTTCCGGTTCAGGGTCAACACAGAGTTAGCGAAAGATTTTTTTCACCCGACAACGACTCTTAATGATCTCCACAGTACAGAATTAGCATATTACATGTACCAACATAAACACAGGAGACATACAGGTTCAGCAAAGTGGGAAAAAAATCACTCCAAAGTGGATTAAAGCCATAAAAACAAAGGAAAGACGTTCTTGTTTGTGGTTCCAGAATTTAGCCTTTTTCACTATTCCGTGGCTGCTTGTTCCGTGAATTCTTCACGTAGAGCTGTGACACTTATATTGTTGGAAAGAACAGAGTCTGGGCTTTAAATTGATGGGCTACTTGTATGGTTTGGATCGTTTCCCCGACGTTAGTGAACTGAAAACGTAATGATTATCAGGCAGAGGTTCTGCTGCTCTCGGTGCTCGGGGGGAAGGGGTGGGGGACGCTCGTCACTCAGCTTTAGTCTACGCTGTAATATACACTCTAACAAGTTTTTACTTTTGCATAAAACTCATGATACAGTCTCATAAAAACATTTCATATAACACAAACACGCGTGCGCACACACACCTACCTTTGTACCAGCTGCTGTGTTAGCTTCCTGCTAGCTGTCATGTGAAGGAGGTCTTTCCTCTCCCGGTCTTGGCAGTAAAAGGGGATAAATGTACATTTCCCTTTTGTAACCTCCGTCTTCTCATTTCTGATGCTGCCTCTTGAATATCCTCAGGTTAGAAATGCCGATTACAAACGCAAGCGTGAGCTTTTAAAGATAAGTTTTGCCTGTAATGCTATGATCCTCTGCTGTCACCTCATCAAGAGGAAAATGGAGAAAAACTAACTACTCGATCATATCTGCTGCTTAGTGGACACAACGGCACACAACAGAACTCAAGTTTTATACCAGTAGATCACAGATGCTTTAACATTTGGGACGTTTTCACGGACTAGTACTAGGAGCTAATGGTAAAAACATAGGCAGTAAGCAGGGAGTGGAAGGGAGGAGCGTGGCAAAATTTTTTACCAGAAATACGTCATTAATGACCGTGGCATATAGGCTATACAAAGTGATATATGAATGCAGAGAGGACATGGAGGTAGTTGAAGTGAAAACATAGTGAGATGGGTTCCTTTGGACCCTTTAGTGGGTCCAAAGGAATCCATCTCATGTTTATTATGTTTCTCATCTCAAAAAGGCAAACTGATTTTCTTGTATCTTTCTCTAGCCTGGACCTTTCCTTTCATCAGTCCTTACACAAAATATACAGGCATGATTAATGCAGCAACGCCGTACACCTACCCAGGTGAACACAGACCTTTCACATCAACCTGTTTATGTGCAAAATGTTACTTGATCTTGGAATATGTTGCTAAAGTGTTTTCTTTTTATTCTTGTCATTGTAGTTCCTGTGCGGGATGATGGAAACATGCCCGATGTTCCTGCCCATCCATGTGAACCTAAAGGAAGGAGCTTAGAGTGGCTTAAAAATTTTTAATATGATCGTATCAACAGTTCATTACTGTCTCTTCTCTTGTTCACACCTGTCTGCTGAGTTTCTCCCCGATTCCCATGTCTCACAATAAAAGTATAATTTAATTCTGCATTTGTGTCAGATTAATTTATTCGACATGTCAAATGTGTGGCACCACTTAAATTTTGCAGAATTGTTTTTAAATCTAAAATTTATTGTTTTTCTTGTCTCAAAGAAATTATGTTCAGTTGCCATCATTTGCAAGTTTTTGTCTCAAGTATGACAAAAGGATTCCCAACTAATTAACTAATCAAGCCTGTCATGGTGTTGTTTTATATCAAGATAATAAAAAAAACCTGAAGTCAACAGAGAAATACATTCAGTTTTGGTCAGAATGAACTGAAAGCACAAAATGTGTTTTGCCTATTTTAGATCATTTGTGTTTGTGGGTTGAAGCTGTAGAAGCATATATTTTGGGCTTTTATTGGCACAAAGATGCATCAAATATTGATTTGAAATACATATTTTTAGATTGTTCTAGATCCTGAACAGACATAACTTGAAACAGGTTAACACAAATAAAAATATAAATTGAAGTGTAGTCCAGTTTAATTGATGAGAAAAGGGTTAACTGCTTTGCAGGATTGTTGCACTGATCTCTAACAGCTATAACTGGAGATTTCTAACTGGACATTTTCTGACGTGTGGTAAAGGTGTAATCAGATTAAAAACGCTGACAAAATGTTCACTGTTTCTCAAACCAGCATTAACCTGTTTGCATGAATTAAAGTTTTAACAGCATTTATAGTTATAAATGTAGGATTGCTGAATGAGATGCAATATTACCTGTGAAAATCAAATGAAGAGTCTGGATATAACCTGAGCTTCACCCTCAGTTTGAACACAACCAAGTCATTTTTTTCCATAAATCTACATTTTAAACAAGCAGAAATCCCAGTTTTAGGAGGCAAAGATAGTCTGTAGATTTGTAAATTTCAATTTTATTCCACAACTTCCATCAAGTATTCATCATAGCATCATAACTGTATATTAATACAATGGCCTGTCAGTGTTTTCACAGTGCAACATTTCAAATACTTCTTTTTATTTAAGCTGCATCTGATTTTTAAACAATATTTCACTTCAGTTGAAATGGTTTGAACTCGTGCTGACTTGGATTAAGGAGAACAAATTTATAAAGACAAATAATTTCTGTTAAAACTTGACACTGCTGGATTATAAATATATCGTTACATTTATTATAGAATCTACATCTTTTCAGCCGCTTTTGAATTTTACTGAGCATCTATGAGCTATTTAAATGCCACGTTTCAATAATTTAAACAAAACCTACAAAATTCAGCTTGTCATCTTATTAAAGCAGCCACAGTTATTTTAATTATTACTTTTTGTATTAACCTCAGTACCTGCAGTTTTTCTGCTTCTTCTGTATCAGTTTTTCTGCACGATCACAGAGTCAAAATGTTCAACCAAAGTGAAATATTCAAAAAGTCAAATACAAATTGCATATTTTCAGCACTATTTACAAGCAATAATAAGCATTTCTTCCAACTAATGATGCAAAGTAAGCAGTACGACGTGCTGTTAGTGTTATATAGAAGTATAAAACAAAAACTCTTCACGCTTCTAGAGATTGAGATCCACTCATATGATTCTGGATGTTTGTATTTTACCACAAACACCTGCTGCGACGCTGATCAACTTTCCTGTAAACTTTCTCTTTCACTTTCTTTGAAACGTTCTCTCCACAAACATCTTGGTTTTCACAACTCGTTAAGGTTCTGACAGTTCAGTCTGATAAAATTCAGCAAGAAGAGCATCAGGTTTAAAATGTATGACTCAAAGGGAACCAAGAAGACATATGATCCAAATCTAAGCATTCAAACCTCCAAGCCCTTAAACCTTCTTCAACTTGAAACTTTCTAAAAAAAAAAAAAAACGTTTCTCTCCATAAACTGTTATTTAAACATTAAGCTGTTAACCTTCACAGTGTGTGAGTTTTATGGTTTGTTGTGTTTTTTATGAGAAAATATGTTTGACAGTCTATTAAAGCCACTGTTATTTTAAAGAAAAGGAGCTGGAGGATGAGAAAACTTTAAGAACATAAAATTCAGATTTTAATATCTTTTCATAAGTTTGAAAGAATATTGTCAAAATTTTCATGATTAAAACCAAAAATTGCAAGAATAAAACTGATTCTCTGATGATGAGAAGTCATAACTGTGCAAAGCAAAAAAAGTTATAACTTCAAAAGGTTAAATTAGTTAAATTTACTTTGATAAAACTGACAAGTTCACTGAGATTAATCAAGTAGAATTTGTGTGAAAAAAGGCAAAAGTATTCTGAGATTAAGGTGTAAAATTACAGAAAAAAAAAAAACAACAACTTCAGTCTCGGGATACCTAAGCATTTTTTAGACCAAATTATACTCAAAGCTTTGTAAACAGCAGAGTTTTTTCTATTAAATTTAAATTTTAATCCTGGAAATTTTTGATTATTTGTGATTTAAAAAAATAAGAGGATAAGAGGATAGCATTATTCTCACAAAATCTTACATTTGTTCATAAAAAAATTCACCACTATTTAGGTAATCCTACATTTATGTCTAAAGTTCTTAGCTTTTGTTCTAAATTTCACTCCACCCTCCAGCTCCTTTTATTTGTTTTTATTTACAAAGGCCCTAAAACACTGTCATAAAATGTGATTAATTTAGTTCCACTGAAGCATAACAGAAAATAAATTTTTTATACGAATCCAGGGAACAAGTTAAAATAATCCAATAATCTATCATTACAATTACTAACAAAATGTTTACAGCGTCACAAAAACTTCAGAGCTTTGTGCATTTAAACACTTCTTATTACCAAAGTAAAAGTGATGCAAAATCTTTTCTGTGTTTCAGTGTCATTAAATAAAGTCTAGGAACTTATCTAAACATTAAGGATTTAAAACAAATTTATGTTTTTTTTCTCATTAAAATGCACCAATATGGAAGATTTTCTAAAAGAAAAAAAGAAAATCTAGAATAGAGAAGGAACCTGTCCTTGTCATAAAATATGTCCTAACAAAGTGAGACTTTTGTTTTTATAGATCAAGTTACTGAAGCAGCAAAACGAAGATTTTACATTTTCTGAAAATTATAACAAATAAGAGAAAACAGAAAAAAGATGCTTTAAATTACAGGACTAATAAGAAAATTTTAGAAGTTTAAGACAGCATTATGTTCTCTAAAACAAAAACAAACCTGACCAAGTTAAAGGGACAGTTCAGATCTTTTGGTGTGGCATTCTGAAAAAAAGACTGTAAACAATGAATATCTTACTTGCTGTGGATAGCTTTTTAAATTACTTCAATCTGGAGAAACATTTTATTTCTAACCAGACTTATGAGCTAAACAAGAAAAAAGTAGATGGTTGCTATTTTAAAACAACTTAATTCTCATATACAGCAGTTCATGTGAACTCTGCTTCATGAACCTTTACACAGATGACATGTTAACATTAAAAATATTATTTTCTCCTGATTATTTTCTTGGGCTGCACCAGAAATGTTACAGTTAGCCACCTGAAAGTAATTAAAAATCTGTGAAAATAAGTGCGTAATGCTAATTAATAGTTGCGTAAAGATTTATTAAATAACATTCACATAAACCACTGCACCATCTTTGGTCACACAGGTCAGCCATTAGCTCATCATTCTGGTCACAATTAATCTGTTTCTCAAACGAAGCTCATTCAAAGGGTAACATCAAGATATGGTTTCAGTTTTAAAAGGTCTGAACTACCACTTTTAACGCCCACAGTTACTTCCTGCCACATTTTCATTTATCCAGTTGTCTTTCCTGGTTTCTAACAACCCCCAAAATAAAAAAATAACTCAAATCAGATTCTGTTTCTCCTCATAAAACATAAACTTCCTACGATTTAACTGAGAAATAAAACACTTTCAGAGCAAGTCACTGGTCAAGGTGCAGTTTCCAGAGATGAACCTGAGGCTGGATGAAGCGATGATCCACAGGGACACTGAGGAAAAACAGACTCACTCGATAATGGGAGCCGAGCGATCGTTGGTGACCGTTTTTCTGAGTCGGATGTGAGCAAATGGATTGGGTCTGTAAAGAAGGAAGCAATAAAATACATATTAATTAGAAATATGCATTTTTATTTCATTTATACTCTTCTTGAGGAATGTGAGGTTACAAACTGTTTTAACTGCTTAAAATGGAAAACATAGTTCTGTCTATTATTGCAAGATGCTGAAGCAATAATGTTTTTGCTTTTGCTTGTGTGTGTGTGTGTGTGTGTGTGTGTGTGTGTGTGTGTGTGTGTGTGTGTG
>NW_013952495.1:1663321-1668647 GCF_001266775.1 Austrofundulus limnaeus
GTGTGTGTGTGTGTGTGTGTGTGTGTGTGTGTGCATGAGCGCTCATTTGTGGTGTTAGCAGAATAAACCACCAAAAAAAAAAAAAAAAAAAAACTATCTAATAAAACTCCCAGAAAGTAATCACTGGATGTACAAGGACTGGACAAGGTTTCTGCAAGTTTCAAGTAAACTTAAGACCTTTTAAAAATCATTATGATTCAAATATAAAACCAAAAATAAACAAAAAAGCAATCATTAAAAATAGTATTTTTTCTTCTTTTTTTCTCCTTTCATTCAAATACAACAACAGGAGCAGAGATGTCATATTTTTTGTGAGCAATGTTTGAATGTCTCCCATTAAATTTCTTTGGATATAACTGATGCATGTTGGGAGTTGTAGTTTGTTACACCATAACATCTGTAATCAGACAGAGCTACAAACACACAGAATGAATTAACACAGACAGGGAATTTAAAAAATAATCTGGCCTAAGAAGCAATGCATGAACAAATGTACAATTTAAGAACACAATTTAGGGCATTTTCACACCTGAATTAGTAAATCTGTACATACTGAAGGTCTTTTAAAGACCCTGATCTACAGCCAGTTAACTCCAAATCAACTCAAGTCAAGATGGTTGTTAAAACTAATCAATCTTAAGCACAAAAAACACCTAAAACTCAGTTAACAGTTAATCAGTTTTGGTAGTAGCTGAGAGTCATCCTCAGCACATTCTCTGAGCGCTGACCAATCTCATATGAGATGACACAACATTTACATTCATGACTCCATTACTTATCATTTTAGTTTAAGCTTTATTTTACGTCTAAACGGGAGGAGTGGCTCCTACCTGGTGGGCGAGGGTGGGGAGGAAGTTAAATCTGATGTGATCTGAAACACAGAGGAGCGGAGGATCAGTTTGTATCTCCAACTCTCCACCTACTTCCCACAGGTTTCCAGTTTCTGACCTTGTTGCTGTCGGCCATGCTGTAGGGGCGTGGGCGGAAGGTGCTGACCCTCTGGGGAGGAAGCGAGCGATCCTCCTTGGACTCGGGGGTCAGGGCCGGGAGTCCTGCGGACACCAGCTTGTCGAGCTGTCCGGTGCTGGTGCTGTTGGTCTTAGATAGGAAGAGAGAGCTGCTGGGGGAGAAGGTCAGAGACACAGACATAACAGAAAAAAAAATAGATGACATGAGAGAAATGTTGATTTTGGAAGAACAAACCAACTACCCTATTAGCAAAAAACAAAGGAAGGCCTGAATAAATATTTAAGATCAACATATTGTTGATAAACTTGATTAAATAAATGTAATCAATTCTTTATCTTATCACCCCTCCAGCTGATCCATCTTGCCGTGTTGTGGTTGAGTGTAGGAGAAAGGGAACCAGCCTTTCCTGTAAGGAAACATTTCACAGCACTTGAAGACAATTTAACCAAACAGACAAAAGATACTCACGTCATTTATAATTTTCAGTCTTTTTCTAAAGTCCTCAGTATTCAAACTAAAACAATAAATAAACTGTACCGTCCGGTCCGTTCATTTTGACCGTAGTGCCACCCGTCTCTGGGCTCAGAGATCAGCAGGGTGATGTGGTCGCCAGGTAGGAAGTGAAGTAGGCAAGCCCCGCCCATCACGTTTCCACCCTCCGATGCTCCAGGAGTGTGGGAAAACATGGCCTCCACCCGGGTGTGTCCAGATAAAGGCAGCATCCTGGGGAGACTGGATCCTGCGAGGAAGAGGAAAATTTAAAGTCCAGTGCCTTTAATGCCAGAGTTACAGATAAAGATCATCTTTTGATCAGAAGGAAGGGAGTTACACGTTTTTTGTAAATTTCATGATGCGCAAACTGACGCAGGATTGGGAAGGCTGAAAATGAAACCGGTACCACTCTCACCCTGAAAGCCCCCCAGTCTAATTTCACTGACAGGCCTCCTCGGCAGCGGCAGCGTAGCGGTGGCAGACATGTCTCCAGCCTTCAGCAGCCAGGGGTTGTGAGACAAAGTGTTGCTCCCTCCTGGTCCCACCTGTTGGTGCAGCAGCTGCACGGGGGTCATGGCCCTGGAGAGAGGAGCGCTGTGGGACAGCGGGGGACTGTGGGGGGCACTGTGAGGGATGGGGAGAGTCATGCCCTGCGAGGAGCTGCTGGTTGCCGAGATCTGGCTGAGCGACATCACGGTGGATGGGATGAGGCTTGGGGAGAGGCTGGTCGTGGCCAGGAGGAGCAAGCCCTGCTGGGTGCAGCTGCTGGACGTGGTGGCAGTGGACCCTGCCGGACTGGCGCTCTCGTCGGGGAGGGGGCTGGCTGATGCGCTGAGGAGCGTGCTGGTGTGCTGAGGAGACGTCCCTCTGGATGAACCTCCTGCAGCTCCGGCAGTGGAGGACCCAGAGCGGAAAGCCTGAGGGGAGCCCTGAGGAGGACCAGAGTCGCTGTGGGAGGAGGAAGACGAGGGGAGCGAGCGCTGCTGCTGGGAGCGACTCGACTCGCCATTCAACAGTGGAGGGACTTCCTGGACAGAGAGCTTCTGCAACGACAATATTAATAAGACTAGATATGGAGTGTCAAATATTTTCAGAGGTGTGCAGAGTTTAAATCTCACCACGTCTCTCTTACAAGCTCTAATAATAAACATGAATCTACAGTGTTTTAATGCAAGAACCGTAGAGAAATACATCGTTATCATCTTGTTCTGATCACATTAGCCTGATTACTGAGCACAACAAGTAAATCCAGCCACAACAGGGGTCTAGGTTAGCATGATTTAATCAACATGTTTCACTCTGTCTTATTGACTGGAGAACTGCTAAAGCTAGCCTTTTCTGTTGTGGGTATAAAAACCAAAAGCTTTGGTCAAAGATTCAAAGAGTCGCTGCAGAGGGTCAAAGAGCTGCAGGTTGCAGATCCTTGAACTTGGAGAACAAACTGGAACACGGTTAAACTGGATGAGCAAACCTTTGAAGCAAATTTAGGAAGGGGACTTCATAGCTACGACTTTAAACAATGATTTAAGACTTTTTACAACTTATATAAAATATATAAAGAGTGATCAAACTAGACCTATGATAAAAACATTTAAGATTTATCATTCTAAGTTTTTGCTTGTAAATGGTAAATGGTACTGAACTTATAGAGTGCTTATCAAGTCCCTCCGGACCCCAAAGCGCTTTACACTAACAGACATTCACCCATTCACACTCACATTCACATTCACACACTACACTGTAGCCACAGCTGCTCTGGGGCACACTGACAGAAGCGAGGCTGCCACCGGACACTCTGACAACCAAGGTGGGTGAAGTGTCTTGCCCAAGGACACAACGACTGAGGTGGCTGGACGGGGGATCGAACCAGCGACCTTCCAGTTCCAGGACGACTCCCCTAACCACTCCGCCACAGCTGCCCCCAGTTTGTTTGTAATTGAAACATGACAGAAATCTAAATGTTCAGGTGGCTCTTGACTGGATTTGTTACCTGATCTGGCTGAGCGGAGCCCAGCTTGGCGTGACGGAGGACCTCTGCTATCCCAGCAGCCCCTGGGCTTTGCGGCGCCGTGTGACGCAGTAGGTTGAGCGCGCGCTCTGGCAGCTTTGTCGGTTGAGAGCACGACTGCTGCCAAGAAGACAGTTTCTGAGACAGAAGCTCTCTTACCTGGATCACATTCAAAAGAACAAAACAAAATGACAATCTGTTACAAAAATGCAAAAGCATTATTATATTTCATGTCAATTTAATTAATAGTTACCCAAGAAATAAAAGTGCATTTATTAAGGTATCATTTGTCTGTCTGTTGGCAAAATATCTCATGAAAACTGGATGGATTCTACTGAAACTCCATATTCTACCACTTACCTGTGTCCTAATTTCAAATTTTCAAATAATTTTAGCACAGAAACCTAAGGATTATGACACAAAAAATACTTCTTATCTATAAATGATTTCATTGTTCAATGATAGAAAATGACCCACAGGTGTATAAAATCAGACGGATCACCTTGGAGTGGTAGTTTATGAGCAGTTTGGTGACGCAGCACTGTCTGTCCACCAGGAAGCAGTATCGTCTCCTCTCCTCGGTGAGTGCAGACTTGTAACCTGTGGCAACCAGCGCGTCCAGCTCACCTTGGCGACGACTCATCAGCTCCACAAACTGAAAGGAAAAAAATATATATTATCATGTCTAACTGCAACACGTGCTTCCACAGATCTCCCTGTTGGTACTTAAAAACAATGTGACCCTAATGGTAACAACATGAATGCGACAAACCTTACCCACTAAGTTTCAGCTAAATCCAATTTTTCTCTAATTTCTTTTTCTTTCTCACACAAACACTTACACAACTCTGTGGTTTAATCTGCAACAGTACGAAGAAATATTTATAACTGATTTATTTGTCATATATATTTATTTTGCAGCTTATGAACTAAATCTTTCCTCACCTGCATCTCCCGGTCACCGTACTTGTTTGGGTGCCTGCTGCCCTGGCTCTTCCTGCGGAGCTTCTTCAGCTGGGACTGGCAACGCTCAATAGACTCCGATTTAGACCTTCGCTCACTCTGGTACTTCTTTAGAGTCGACTGAGATGGACACAAACAAACAAACAATAAAACTAATATTTAGAACGAAGAGGCCTTGTTAGAGTTACTGACATCCCTGAAGTTCAAAGGCATCTTTGAGGAAAATCTTGAAAAGAAAATCCCCTGTGCTAAAGTAATTAGTAGCAACAAATATTTTGGCGACAAAACATTTTTTCACTTTCTTTAGATGCTCTGGTTGATCCTGTTGCTCCTCAATAATTTTATTTTTAATTCTTCTCATTTTGCTGCTCAATGATGCAAGACCTCCACCTCAAATCTGTCTGATCAGCAGACAAGATATTAGGATTTAAAACACCTACAACAAACAAATTTTAACCACAAAGCATTAAATAATTCCTCAGAAAGAGCCCCCATAAAAATATGAGTATAAGCATTTTCACCAAATCTTATTGAGCCTCATGCAAGAACATGTTCGTATTCTTGTCATAAATTTCTCTTACTTTTGTTCGTACAAAGGGTTCGTACGAACATGTCACGTCAGATTCAACAAACTCTTCTATCTGCAGGAAAAGTGTGTAAATGAGCTGCGTAAATTCCACCTGTTCGTATCCAGCTGCTCGTGCACGCGAGAGGAGATTAGCATAATTACCACCCCAAAAACACCATATAAGGCTGTGTTTCCTAATCTGTCATTTTTAGCAGGTCAGCTGTGGAATAAAAAGAGCTGCTAAAAGTACAAACAACTGTGTTAAATCATTTTCATTTATTCAGAAGCCGCAGCGCTATACGTCAGGTCTGGACACACGTGAATTT
>NW_013952495.1:1669692-1673149 GCF_001266775.1 Austrofundulus limnaeus
GACCTGGGAACGTCTCGGAGTCCCCCAAGACGAGCTGGAAAGTGTCGCTGGGGAGAGGGATGTTATATTGTTAGTCTAAATTATTACATTTAAAATTATAACTCTAATTCAAGCAGAATATCCTATTGTCAAGATAATCATAGAGTGTAATTTATTTTCAACTCAAAATATCTTCAAACTAACGAAATATATAATTATTAGTGAAGAAATCCCGTCTGGATAACAGCAGACTGACTGCTCGTAAAATATACGACAGGTCTGGGACACAAGTGAATTTTGTTCGTATCTGAAAAAAATCTTAGAATACAAAAACATTGGTGAATGCCACAAATTCTCCTAAATCACTCGTACGCACAACTTAAGAACAAATCTGTGCGTATGAACGGTCCTTGCATGAGGCCCAATGATTCTACAACTTCATAACAGAACTACAGTTGCAGAATAGAAGCTTAGTTTTTAACTTATATTTATATTTTAAATAAAAATGTCTTGTTGGAATGAACATCAATGCCACGAGGTTCTGTCCAAAATCAAACAAGTCTCTGTTTCTTCCCTCTCTTACCCTTTTCTGTGTTTTTACTCTTTACAGAAAAAGCATAAAGATGTCAGAGATGCTTATAAGAACTCACTGTGAGGTATTTGATGTCCAGCTCCAGCTTCTGCTCCAACTGGGCCAACATCTCTGAGTGAAACAGCTTCAGCTGGTTTTGAATGAAATTACAATAAACAAGTTGACTTCCTGAAGTTTTTGGTCACCTTTTCAACCAGCTGTGGACTCATGACACTTTAAATAGGTTATTTAATAAGACTGACCCATACCAAGGCTCTTTAATTTGTGACAAATTATTAGTGTTTTTTATGACAAAAGAAATGAGAATGTTAGTCTGTTCTTACCACGTCTTCCAGCTGAACCTGAATCTGTCTGTGAACCTCGGCCATTTGAAACAACGTGTCTCCTGTGAGGACGGATTAGGCAGATTTAGTTTTTTAGTCTTCTAACCCTATATAAATTATTTTTATTATTATTTTTAACTCATATTTCTAAATCCTACAAGTAAGCCGCTGAGTTTGATTTTCACTCATTTTACTCAAGAGAACTGCACTTTCCTTTTGGCAGACTGTTGTGATGTATAATCCTGCTCTTCATTCTTTTTTTAAACATGAAAAAAAGATTACTTCACTGAACATTCATTTAACTGCACAATTAAACAATAACAAAATTCATTCTGTGAGCTTTTCAGGTTTTTATGAGGTCCTTGGTATCTTTGGGTCCCAGGTAACTGCTTACCTAACCTGTTTTTGTGAGAATCATAAAATATAAAAGGGACCCAAAATTTGATAACACATTAAATTAAATCATTCGTGTCAAACTCAAGGCTCACAGGTCAAATGTGGCCTGCCAAAGCATTTTATGTGGCCTACAAGAGAGTCAAAGATGCCTTAATGTCTTAAAATAAGCTGCTTTAAAGCTAGCCTCGACCATAAACCACATCTCTCAAAATGCATATTGATTATTTTACCCACAGAATGACGACATCCCACCATTAAGTGGAGCTGAACAGGGTTCAAAAGTAACTGGCAGACAAAAAAAATTTGCTGTGTAAAATCTTCATTTAGTTGCATTTTCACCAGCTATTTTTGCTGCAGCCCAGTTGTACTGGGAAGTGGTTATTTACCTCTTAGAAATCGCAAATTTGAATTGGAACACCCTGTTGGAAAGTGGGAGAGTTCAGAATTCAAGATGGCAGCTACTCACCTCAACTCAACAGTGAGTAAAACACTCTTACTTTTACATTTAATAGTATTTCGGTATTATTTATTTCCCATTTAGTCAGTCATACATGTAGCACCTTTCAGCATTTATAAGAGGACATGATACAATGCTGTTTCTATGCAGGAAATACCACATAGAGCTCAGTTATTGTTTGTTAGCTGTGCTCAGCCGTTGCAATGAGACAACGTGACGTTTCATGTTTAGTCGCAGTTAAACAGGAAACATTAAATTACAACTGGTTCTTTGATGACCACCATAATGATCATGTGGCCCTCAGTGAACATGAGTTTGACACCCCTGCATTAAACACACGCTTTGTTAAAGGCCACACATGAATAAATTCATGAATAAATTTGCACCTTTTTATCACAAATCAAGCTAAAATATGTGAAAGGTTGTTTCTTTGAAACAGTTTTCAGATCAACAAAGTGGCGGTCAGCTGCAGGCCCCTCCCTCGGTCACACGGCCCTTGTAGTATGTGGTGGCTGGCATCTCGCCTTCCGACACTCCTGCCTGCCTCCCCCGCCGTTTTCAGCATTACAATGAGATCATGTGGTGTTGTTAATCTCCCAACAATGGCCCCACTCTCTCCCATTTTCCCTCTGTTCTCTGCCTCGACATTTCCCCGTCCTCGCTTCATCTCCTCACGCACGCAGCGCTTCTCACACACACTCTTCATCAGCTGTCATGTTAGTAATTACAAGCACTTTATTTTCTCCTCGCCACCACTCACCCAGCTCTTTGGAACCTTGGCTGTCGCTTGCCAGCTCTCCGAGTTTCACCAGAGCATCAAAGTAGCCTTTAGCTGCCACAGTCACTCCTGGAAAAGAGAGTAAATGTGAAAAATTAAAAACCTATCACCCATAGCTTTTCATGCAACAGTTTTAAAACTAATATTTGATCTTTTTTTTTCGTTTTATCAAACAGGGTTATAAGGTTTTAGTAAAATCTTTCAAATAATGTTATACGAAATCTGACAAGGTATTCTGTGTTCAGGAGGACTCTCAGCTACTTTCACAACAAATTTCAGCCCAATATCTGAAAGACTAATTGAGCTGTAGTCCTGTGTGTTCTGGATTAGCTGTGACGGGTATCTTAAAATGGGTTGACTCCAAAAGCGTCACACACCCACACACACGCATCTAAGGTTTTGCTATTTTTGTGTGAACTTGCAATGAGTTCTAATTATTTCTACAGCCTAACTCTGACCCCTTACCCTAAACCTAACCACATACACACCTGACCCTAACTGAAAAAACAGTGTTTACCCCATGTGTGGACCAGGAAAAATGCCCTCATAAGGGTGGTCTAATGTCAAAATATGTCCACACAAAGATAGCAAGACATGCGCACACACATACACATAGAGCGATAAAGACTCAGTCCAGACCTGTCAGAGCTCTCTCATAGTGTTTCCCCATGGTCACAAAGTTCTTCAGACTGGGGTTGAACTGGTCCAGAATGCCCTGTTATTTAAAACAAACATTTAATTCATGAACAGCTTTTGTTAACTGGACCCGTCATCAACTGAAGATAAAGATAAAACGCTGCAGTTTTCACCTTGTAGACGTTCTCCGTCATCTTGTTGACCTCTTCGGTGCGAGACATTTTCTTTTTCTGATGCAGATCTGCAGCTGCTGGATTTATGCTTGTTTGATCCTTTTATTCTCTGCTGTCTAACAG
>NW_013952495.1:1674547-1676756 GCF_001266775.1 Austrofundulus limnaeus
TAGTTTATCTTCATTTAATGTTTGATGTTCAAAGAAAAGTGCCAATTTAGTTCCAAATCAACCTTTCTTACATGCTCTTTTAAAAATCTACAACTGCAAGTGTTTTGAGTCACTAAATTGCAAAGAGTTGTAATAAGGCAAATATAAATCCAAGTGTAACTTGGTTTGCTAATGAAACAGTGGATGATTTTCCTGAGGATTGAACAGCTTTCTTGTATTTATCCTTACAGTTCAGTTCAGTAACAACTACCTGATGCTCTTCAACTCTCAGCACAGTTTATGTAACAGTAATAAAAAGATCAGCTACATAAAAAGAAGAAGAAAAAGAAGAAGTTACGTACCTTTTCTGGGCTCATTGTGGGAAACGATAAAAGCTTGCTGCAAGTCTTTCAGTGTTTAATGAACAGTAAAACACCCCCTCTTTTCTTCCTATTAGACTACTTTCCCTCTTCGTTGGTTAGTGGGGGGTTGCTTCATCCAGCAGAGCTCTAAATCTCACCTCCCCTCCACCTCCTTTTTCACATGGCCTTTCTCCTTTTTTGTGGCCCCCTCCTCTTCCTCTGCCTCCTTTTTTACTTCCAGGAATTAGGGTCAGATATTCGGTGCCGTTCAGTACCTTTCTTCATTACTGAGCCGATTACCAACGTGCCCTCAAGCCTGGAAAAAGCCTACCAGCACCACCTCAAGCAGTACAAACAGCTCCCTGCAGTTGGGAGAACCACGGCTGGACTCTCATTCTCCGAGTCCCCCCTCTGTCACTCGGGCAGAATAACAATGAGCCAACAGGACTTCATCTGAATAGCAGCAGGAGGAGAATAATGACTTGAACTTTTTAAGCCAAAGACAGAGAGCAGCACAGGCAGGCCCATCACTGGCCTACATACAGCCAGCCCATCACACATTCCTGCTCCCCATTCTCAGAGAAAGAGGAGGAGGTGGAGGCCCCTGCATGGACACAGCCTGGCCTTTCATTTTACTGCCATAAACCGAGCAGGAGATTACAGACTGATGGAAGAAATGATGCTGCTGCAGAGGAGAGTTTATAGACCTGAGTCACTTTACTCGTGGGCTGAGTGCTCTGCCAGGAATAAAGTCAGGATTTAAGAATATATTGGGCTAAAAAATTAACAATTAATCCATCACCACAGGCAGAACAACCTGGCTTTAGATACAGTCCTGTGCAAACATTTTAACCCCTAATGTCCTTTGCTTCCAAGAAGCCAGATTTTCTTAGACTCTTTGGGTTTTCAAAAAAAAATTCAAACAAATTTCAGATTTTAGTTGTTGCACAAAATGCAATTTTTTTTCTGAAAGATTATAAAAGAAAATTTGTGTGCGTGCTCTACCTTCAGATAAACCAGGCTCACTTAACTATAGAAGTATTTTTCAAAGTGGGGACAACCAGGGGTCACTAGGTGGCTCTCAGAAAACTAGAGGGAAGATAAGAAAAACTATGTAATAATAAAAAGTTAAAACTATTACATGTTTTAAATCATTATCATAAAATCAAATCTGTTATTCAATCATTTTTGAACAAATATAATTTATAATATGTTCAATGTTATTTAAAAGCGCTTTAGTTCTGTTCCTATTGTCAACAGTTTGTTGAAAAGTTAATATATGAATATGAAAAACAATATGAATATGAATATGAATATAATACAGTGTTTAAAACATTGGCTAATAAAATTAATATGCTACAGTAACATTTATTAATTATTGAATAAAAGTTAGAAAAAACATTATAAAAGTTGATCTTTCTTTACATATTTTGCAGGATTTTTGTGGGTCACTTGTTTAAGTGCATAGAACTGGAGCTTCTGTAGTTTTACACCATTTGGATCTGCGCCTTAAAGCTGTTTGTGTTTGCACTCACTTGCTCCAGGCCTAATTCAACAAACACTAAGGAGATTTACTGGCGGAGGAACGAGACACACACTGACCCATAAAAGGAAAGAAGAAAACAGAAGTCCTCCTCCACCTTTGGATTGAACAGAAAGACTGCAACATGAAGAAGTGGATATTACAAAAATTAAATATATAGAAATCATGAAATATAAACTTCTGATTATGAGTAAAATCTGGTTGTCATTTGTACTGACTGAAGGCAGTTTTTTTCCCTAACTCAAAAAACTTAGCAACTAAAAATACAATTATATATATGTACTATGATATATGATACATATATCCATCCATCCATCCATCCATC
>NW_013952495.1:1676949-1678593 GCF_001266775.1 Austrofundulus limnaeus
GAGAGAGAGAGAGAGAGAGAGAGAGAGAGAGAGAGAGAGAGAGAGAGAGAAGCTGAGCTCTCCTCTGGAGTAAATCTCTCTCAATCTGCTCAGCGTGTGAAGAGAAGGTCTAACAGCCCCACAGAGTGGACACAGCAGCTCTGAGGTAAGGACTTCAACATTTATTTATTCTATAAAAACCTGCAACCAGAGTTTAGGACCAGAACCAATGTTAAACCTTTAGTAATTTTTAACAAAATCCTGTTTAATAAACTTAAATTACATTAAACGCCATAAAATTTCTAAGAAAAAAACTTTTTTTTTTTAACTGGTACAACTAAAGTTACATTATTTGTTATTCTTTTGTAATGATTTGTCTTGTTTGCTTAACTTTATTAAATCCAGTTAAAGAATTTCCACAAAACCCATTTTACAAAAACCTTTCTTTAAATACGAAACTTTAAATGTCTCAAAATAAACAAAAATGCATCTAGCACAGATATAAATAATCAGAAAGAAAGGGAATTGAAAACATGTATTTTACTTAAGGAACTAGATTTTAGAGCGCAGTTTGAAAGAACATGAAAAGAATCAGAATATTTGTTCTATATTTTATCTATATTCTGTTTACTGTTCTGAAAAGTAATTTTCTCTGAAATTGTAATCTATAACAAAATATTTTGTTTGGAAAGTAAACATTCACATTTTTGTATTCATCTAAACCCAAATCTTGCAATACTTGACAGTATGTGATTAAAATCTAAATTAAATATGGTTAAACAGGAGACTTTAAAAAAACAGATATAAAAACTGGTTAATTTACGTGAGACTTAACTTTAAACTCTTTACTCTTGAAAGAACTGCACAATAAAATGCAACAAACTAGAACACAAAATCTGGTATGATGAGATTTCTAATACCATCTACTGTCCAAAAAAAATCTAAATAAATGGGCAGCTAAATTGAGTTTCATCCCAAAGAAGTGACTTTTAATCACATCTCTTTCTGCACTTGTCCGCTATAAACTCAAGACTAATCGCTCCTCTTAAATCTCCACCTCGACCATATGTCGTTGGGATGATGCACGACCCCACTGATCGCTGCAGATTACCACACAGGAGTGTGAGAGCCCACTTACAGCTGACTAAGACAGCACAGCAACTGTTTGTAATTAGGTTAATTGGCAGGGCTGTGCGTGATAATAAACTTTTGGCTAAATGATGGAGATTGGGTGTGACACGATTCTCTGCCTGGACCATCTGCCTCTCCTCTAAGCCATGTAATCACAACAAAAACAATATGCAAAGACTTAGCTCCCTTTGTGTGAATTTCGTCCTCTTAATTTCAAATACGGGGTTATTTTTTGCAACTTAAAAACTATTTCTGTCTTAAAGAGTAACTTACCCCAAAATTAACTTTTTTAGTTGATAAACTGCCTAGAATGTGTCTAAAATGTTATATAGTACTGTTTCTGTGCTAATTTTGATGTTTTTGTGCATATTTGTTCAAATCTGTAATATTTGGTCTAAAAACGTGTTTTTGCTGCTCATATGGGTGGAGCAGTGGTACTGCAGGCTCATTTGCATATTGGTTAACGGCTCTCCACAGTGATGTGTCTTCTCCACGGTTTCGTCACAGCGGCTGTGTCATAGTCTGTGTTTATTC
>NW_013952495.1:1679823-1694440 GCF_001266775.1 Austrofundulus limnaeus
CACACACACACACACACACACACACCAGCCCGCTGTACGTCCTGCACAGCGGGAGGGGAGGAGGGGGAAAAAAAGGCAGAAAGAGCGTGGCGCAGCGGGACAGCTGTGTGTCCGGGATCATCTCGTCATTGTGAAATGAAGAAACAGCCCGAACTGGACCGAACTTCAGTCAAAGAAGACCAAACACTTTTATTCATGTTTTAAACTAGCGATCTTGTGAGCAGCTGCAGCTGTGTGCTTTTATTTTTTTCTGTCAGGCTGTCGCGGAGCGCTACACCTCCTCTGTCCGGGGCTGGTGTGGTGTGAGGCGGACAGAGCTCAGCCGAGGCTGCGGTAAAGCGCACCGTGTCCTGATCCAGGGAGAAAACACGAGTCAGTCCAAGACTGAGCTGACTTGATCAAGTCTCTCTCTCTGCTTCTGGTGAGGAGGGGGGTGAAAAATCCTCCACCTCAGACCGTTTAGAGATGTAACTATCTGCGTCGCTGTGGTCACTCTCCATGTAGCATCAATTATGCTAATGCTAGCTGTCATGTTCTGTCGTCCTGGCCACACCTCAGCTCTCTAACCCCCCCTTCCCCACCCACATCCCCTCCCCTACCCACTTTGATGCATTTTTCAAATTTCGCCTTGGGGCGGAGTTATCTTTTCACAGTGGGGTAAGACACACTTTAAAGATTGACAAAACTAAAACAACAGACCACTGGATGTTTTCCACTTTGTTCCATTATTGATGGATCTCAGTGATTCATGTATGAACTTTCAATGCAGACACTCACCTGGAAGAGGTCGGTCATTGAGATCAACAGGTGGTCTGTGCAGTTTAGATGCCACATTGTGTGCGCCATTTCAAAATGCCGACCCTGTATAATACAAAAACCCAACAGAGGTCAGATTTTTTTCATTATCCATAATTGTAAGTATTTGGGTATACATTCAGTACAGTACTGGAGCCAGACTCTTTTAAATGATAAATGGACTGTACATATAGAACGCTTTATCAAGTCCCTCCAGACCCCAAAGCACTTTACATTTACATTCACCCATTCACACTCACATTCACACACTGATGATGGCAAACTACAGTGTAGCCACAGCTGCCCTAAAATCAAACCAACTAGAAAGCTGATTAGCATCTTGATACCCGGTAACTTTACAACCTGTTATAAGACCGAATTTGCTTGGAAAATATTTGAATCTATGAAAAAAGTAGCAATTTGACACAAAGTATTTCAGCAACAAGACAATTCTCAAAAGCTGAAAACCTAACCTAAATCCATCTTCTTCAGGTCCTGTGTCAGGTTCATAGCTGCTCTTCATTCACAGTCTCACTGGTGTCTTTCGGACACTGTTGTTGTGTTTTGGATCTTTAGACCCCCCACTGGTCTCTTATTTTGTGATATATTTTTAAAATCACATTGCATGCTGTTGTGGTCAGGTTCACAATCTGGACAAAAACGGAGTGAAAAAGCAAAGTCTAAAAACCCTTTAAAGACCTCCAGAAAGCCTGAAAAAAACTGGAGTTTAAACCTTTTATACAGTAATATATACTGCTATTTGAGGCTATTCGCCTGATTCTCCTGAGTCTCACACTTTTGTTTGGCAGGCATTTTAAATTTCTGTAGTTTTTCGTACCAGAAGGACCTCATAGACATGAAAAATAGATAAAAACTAAAAAGAAAGTGTTCTTAAATAAGGACAACAGGTCTATGTTGAAAAGAATAGGGAAACTAATATCTTCAAAATGAAGACACAGTTGGTCTCAGGAGGCTTTGATTATCATTTCATCATTTCACACACAGGTCCAGATACATTAACAGGCTCTTTTGAGCCCATAATAAGGTAAAACAACCCAAGCATCTGTGATCACATTGGCTGCTCCAGTCAGTATGTCTCACCTTTGACTGAAACTAATCCTCATTTGGAAGGACTCTGGTCGTTTTGGAACATCCACGGTCAGACACTGATCCTAAGTGGGTCTGGAGACGTCAAGCCTGTAGTCCTTGTCCCTTTCTGCTGAGAACAGCCTTTAGTTAAAAATCTGAGAGAGGAGCAGCAGAGAAATTACATTAGACATTTGTTCCACCTGGATGTGGAGAACTTTTTTAATTAACAAAACTTAATAAACAAAGCATTCTGATTGCATTAAACTGTAAGTGCATTAATATTCAGTTAGCACTGTGGTTAGGCTTTAGATTCTATTGTCAGCTCTTTGTCTAATATCTAATATTTTGTCTCACAGGTGACTTTTGTGAAGAGGAAATTACTCAAAGTCCAGATCAGAACAAATTGACCCCAGTTTTTCATTGATGAGAGAACATTTTAGGAATGGAAAACCCCTTGATGTTTTCTGTATATCATACATTTTGAAGCATTTTTCTGTCTGAACTGTGGATGAAGATCATGAGGAACTCAACATTTCTACCTCTGACCCTCCTCCTCATAGTCTTTTCTTTAAACAACCCTACCTCTGCCACTTCAGGGACAGACTATAACTATGGAGCCCACCCCCGCTTTGTGTGCACGCCACTCCCTGTGGAAGCAGACCCGTCCTGCTTCACTAAGGCAGGTCCAGGAGCAGGTCCAGGAGCAGGTCCAGGAACCGGGTCAGCAGGGCCTGGTGGACCAGGTCAGCAAAATGCTCCGCCTGGCAGCTGGGTAGGAGCCAGCGAAGAGGCCAAAGCCACCATCCTCCACCTGCGGGAGAGCCTCATTGAACAGAAGGAGATCATTCTGAACCAGAGGGAGACCCTCAGAGAGCTGACGGCCAAGCTCACGCTGTGTGAGGGGGTTGGACGGGGCATGTCGCTCTACGATGAGCACCACAGCATGAGCTTGCACCACAGAGCCCATCATCACAGGTACGCCGACAGTAAGCACTACGCCAACCAGCAGGTTCACCACAGAAATGGCAACCTCATACCGGACTCGCACCCTCCTTACTCTGAGGGGGAGCAACGATTTGATGGAGTGAAGGGCAAACAGGAGACATCGGAGGAGAGCATATCATCAGTACAGCAGATGGAGAGGATGCTGCAGGCGCTGAAGGAGAGGCTGAACAACCTGCAGGTGAGCAAAGAGAGGAAATTTAAATAAACCTAGAAAGTGTGTTCCAATGGAGAAAAGTGTTAACATAAACCACTTGAGTAAAGTTAATAATGGCTTCTGATGTACCTTTGTGGATTTGGACCCATTAATGCTGTTGTCACGAGGCTGGTTGTTGTCGTCCCAAAGCGGTATGTCCTTTGAGTACGTCAGACAAAAGAACAATGAATTGCTTAATCCCACAAAGCCATTCACTCCCTTGGCAAGAGTCGCTCAGACGGTCACACGAGAGTGGCGACATCAGCTGTAAAGATGTTTCTCCACAACATCACTGTGTCCTAACAGGACACATTTACTTTCAGTTCTGTTGGGTGTTTGGGTGTTACACAGTAAGATCTGAACTTGTGGTTATTGTCCTCTTCATTCTGTTGTCAGAAGCTGTGCAGAGGATGTGGTACTCATAAGGGGGGCGGTATTTAAGATCGGGAGTAATTACGGTGATCTCCCTTGACAGACTTGTAATCAGGGCACGCACCTGGACAAAGCCTGGATTACCTGAGTGGAAAAGGGGGGAAAAAACAACAGACATCGGAAGGCATGAGAAATACAGAAAGGGACAGAGCAGCAGCCCAGCTCAGAAACTATTTATGTTACAAGATTATTAACTAAGACCAACAGAAGAGCTCACATTACTCCTGTCCTGGCTCCATCTGCAGTTGAGGAGTCATTTTGATCTTTAGGGCACTTCATGGTCAGGTCCCCACATACTGTACATATTGGACCTTCTGAAGCTGCTCTCTCTATCCAGGAATTTGAGATCTTGGTCTTGATTGGCAATGAGATTTAGAAAATTGCACAAAGGGCGCATCTTGAAATCTTGCCTAGAGCACCAAACTGGCTAGAGCCGGCCCTGCTCAAACCCATTACAAAACCCACGGAGATCAAACATTTCAGGTGGTGGTCTCAAGGCTCTGGAATGCTAAAAACATCTAAAAACATTTCTGTTCAGACAGGCTTTTAGTTAAGTTTTGTTTTCAGTTTTTTAAATTGTTCTTGATTATATTTGTTCTGTTTTTATTGCTTTTAGTAATTTTACTCTTTGTGAAGCACTTTGTGATGTTTGTGTATTCAGAGAAATAAAGTTTACGTACTTGGAACTGTTTCAAGGCCAACACGATGTTTTAGACTTTTCATCCCTCTGTGAGTTTTTTTTAAAGTTTTTTGTTTTTAATTTCCTCAGCAGAAGAGGAACACATCTTCTGCATACTCCAGCTCGCTGAAGGAGCTGCTGCAGAGGAAGATCAGCACACTGGAGGAGCAACTGCACCGCCACACCGCCGCCCTTGGCAGCCCGGACCGCCGCGGTGGCGTGTCCCCTCGTGGAGATGGAGGAGATAACATGGATGACGACAAAGACATTGGCAAAAATGCTGGCAGATACGGTGATGAAGACGATGAGGAGGAGGATGGTAATCGTGGCGATGATGAGGACAGTGATGATGAGGGCAGTGATGATGAAGACAGTGATGGTGAGGATGACAGTGATAGTGATGATGAGGATGACAGTGATGATGAGGATGATAAGGACGATGACAATGATGACGAGGATGATGAGGACGACGAGGAGAGGGAAGATGATGAAGATGAAGATGATGATGATGACATCAGTAATAATGAAGCAGGCAGACATAGTTATCTTCCTCATACATACAGAACGGGTTTCCACTCGAACAAACTGGAAACGATGCTCCACCAGCTGCACCTCAAGGGTACTCTTCTTCATCACCTTCAGACAAAAAATAAAACAAAATCACAGATGTTAATAGATCAGTTACTAAAATAAACTAAAGAACTCAAACCTTAAGTAGAATTTTTTACAGCTATAATTTAAAAAATATAAAATCTCAAGAAGATTTTGTTGTCAGATATCATCAGTAACACGAAACCTCACCTTTTTAACCAAAAATAACAAAGCTTAAAATCTCGTTTGTATTATTTTTAAACAGGATCCAACAGGAAAAAGTCCCAGAACCTCGACGCCTTCCAGATCAGCTTCCCGATGAGGACCAACTACATGTACGGCCGGATGAAGAAGACTCTGATGCAGGAGATCTTCTCTCTGACTTTGTGTCTCTGGCTGAAGGCAGGCGTGGGAGGGTCAGGATTGGGAACGCCTTTCTCCTACTCTGCACCAGGTCAGGCCAACGAGCTAGTGCTCATCGAGTGGGAGAACAACCCCATCGAACTGCTGATCGACGACAAGGTGAGAAACGTTACAGGAGCCAATCAGACGGGACTTTAACCTGACTGATATTTATCTAATATTCATCAGTTGCCTTGAAACTCCTTTATACTTTTGTATTTAAACTTGAAATTTAAAAGCTCGGGTATTTGTTAGATTTGAGCAAAATAAAATACTTAATATTAGAAAACCTAACATTACTTTGAATTTTTTATGGATTAGATACGTTGTAGTAGTAGATACATCACATGGATGAGTACCAATAAAACTCAGGTTCACTTCATAATGTCACATTCCTGCTTTTAAATCTAAAAATAAAAGTATAAATTGTTTGTTTGGAAACATATATATTTACTTCAGTTGTTAAATCTTGAACTAATAATTGCCATCACTTTGTTTAAATTTCATTACTAGTAACTAAATCACTTTAGCTTCAGAATTAGAGCTTATCAATAAGAACTCAATTCAAATAAGTTTATCTGCTGAAGTTATGAAACCAATCTTTTTTTAAAGGCACCTGAACTTAACTTTTTTTTGTTGTTTCTTGCTGATAACATCCATAATAAATAAAAATATTTAATCCGCAGGCTGCATCGCTACCCCTGTCTCTGAACGATGGAAAGTGGCATCATGTGTGTGTGACCTGGACAACAAGGGACGGACAGTGGGAGGCCTATCAGGACGGAGTGCAGAGGGGGTCCGGGATGAACCTTTCACCCTGGCGCTCCATCAAACCTGGAGGGGTCTTCGTCCTGGGACAGGAACAGGTAAAACAAATACTCAGATTTTAACTATCAACATGAAACAGATAAATCAATTTCTTGGAATTGAAAAAGAAAAAAAAAGCACATGTAAATTATCGAAATAACTAGAGAAATTGCTTTTTTTTTTTCATTGCGAAAAACCTTGTTTGGAAAAAAAAAATCCATCTTGAGCAAAAGTGAAACTATAACCACCCTGTGTCTCCACCCTTCAGGACACTCTGGGAGGTCGATTTGACGCCACTCAATCATTTGTGGGTGAGATGTCAGACCTGAACATGTGGTCTCACGTCCTGAGCTCCAGTGACGTCCACAGCCTGGCCTCCTGCGGCAGCCACCTTCGAGGAGACGTCATCACCTGGTCAGAAACAGAGGTGGAGCTCCACGGAGGGGTTGCCAGGTACCCGTTCGATCCCTGCCACTGAAGTTCTTCTCTGCTGAAAGGAAAAACAAAACACTTGCAGATATCAAAAGACTGACAAAATAATGACTTTAAAGAATCCGAGTGGATGCCTTTCTTTAATCTGACTTTTCAAAAATAATGATAAAAAAGGACATTTGTATTCTGTTCAATCTGTATTAACAGATAATCTGCAGGGTCTTAGAAGTTCTTTTCTGTAACTGTAAATTAGTGTTTTATTTTAAACGAACAAGTGCTGATTGTGACATATTGTCATATTGTTTATAAGACATAAAAGGGATTTTTTTTTTGCTTGTATTTCCTTTTGAGTTATAGTGAATTACTCAGCAGTCAGTATCCTACCTGCTGACTACAGCAGGTAGGATACTGACAACTCATAGGTAATTCTTTGAGTTCTTTTTTTAAGGTTTCCATTAAACATACAGCTAATTTACCAAAGAATCTGTAGAATTAAAATAAATTTATGTTGGTATTTATAAACATTTAGTGTTTCTGTCATCGTTTTCGTTCAACTTTTATGTATTTTTTAATGCAACACTGCAAAAACCACTGACAATTTTTACATTTAGTTTGTAACTTCTGACATTTTGTGTCTTTTGTAAATCTGGCCTTGTTTGTTATTGTACAGTTTAATAAGGTTCAAACTTTACAGGCGTGTTCATGTTATTTTTTTTTCTGCTAAATGTGTGTAAATAAAAGTAAAAAATTAACAACTTTGTTTTTCATTTTGTCCCAAATGTGCTGCAGTTTAACCACAAGACCATCCAACATTAACAGAAACTTGTTTAGAGCTGGAAATTAAGTTAAAAACACAACTCAAAGATTTCTGGACCCATGACCTGAGACCAAGCTTTGATACTGAATGCCTTGATAGTCTTGAGATTTTATTGTATTCTGCACAGATTCAGACACTCTGTGCCAGATGCAGAAAAGAAAGACCAAAAACTCCATGATGTGTCAGTTTACCTTTTATTGTTACACAGTACTTTACTGGTACCATTGTATTGTGGTTTTTCCTTTGCTTTTGCTACAGATGATGAATCCACATTCATCTCACATACATAAACTAAAAATAAATAAATACAAACAAGGTACAGTTTCTGAAAAGTGTGGATCCACAGTGAAACTCCTCTGAAACCAGAATCTCTTTCAAGGTGATCATTTCAGTGCTCATTTTCCCCTTAATTTTTTTTTTTTTTTTTTTTTTTTTKTATTTTTGGCAACTTTGCACTTAAAAAAACATTAAAAGCTATGGATGGTCACTGTGACGGTGTAGTTAGGTAAGTTAGATTACTTTGCAGTGGCTTTAAAAGCTGCTAAAATAACAGAAACAATTTTGTTCAGCTTGATTTCACAGGATCCAAACAGGCGATTCAATAAACTCCGTACTTGCTGGGAGAAACTGTTGCTTCTGTAACTATTGCAGTGTGTGCAACTAACAGCAGAGGGCGCTGTGGAAAATCAAAATCAGTCAGAGTTAGCAGCATTTTTCTTTCTCTAAAAATGCCAAACATGATAAAGTGCCGTATACCATTGTTTATCCAACAATCTAATACACAAATAATCAGATTAGTAGTTTATGAACTGGACTCAAATCTAAACATTTCTAAGTGTTTTTAACTATAATATTCTAAGGTTCATTAGTGTTCCTTGTTTAATGCTCACTTTATTCCAATCACTGTCATAAAGGAGGCTGACAGTCTCAGTTTGTAAACAGCTTCCTGTTCCTGTTACTTTAGCTGGAAGTGACTGATCTCTGCTTTGTGCTTTGACAAGTAGGAATCACTTGAGAAAACCATAAACTATAAGCAAAAGTTAAATGAAATGACTAAATTTATAATTTCAAAAGCAACCAGCAGGATCAACGTCAACATTAAACTCAGTCCCTGCGAGTCAACGAGGAACACTAACACTTATCAAACCAGTGCACTAGAATGGTCAGCAATAGGACCGACACCTCCGTTCATCAACATGCAGTTAAACAATAGCTCGTACAAAATAGAGATTTTAAAAAAAAGTAAACAAATCAAATCTATGCGTCTCGTAAACAAATATGCCAATATCTATTTACAAAAAAAAGTGTACATCGTAATGAGCTGCCTTTTGTCATTCCATGAAACTCAAACAGATCCGACTCGTATGACGTTATTACAGATGTGAGACGGCGTTCACTTTGTGGACACGAAGATGACGTGACATGCTGTAACCGCTCAGTAAAGATGAAGAATTAGTTTAGGTTACAATGTTCTACTCCACTAGCATTCAAACATGTTGAGAAACATGCTAAAGTACATGTAGAGAGCAGAAACAAGCAGATATCTGCACAACTCCACTATACAATCCTGTGTAAATATACATCGTTATTTTCACTAAGATGTTTCATCACTTAAACTTGGATGTGAACTTAAACCATGTGAGGACTACAGCAACAAATGAGCATCTCTCAATCTGACAGTCAGTTTGCCTGCACTAAACAAACATTTAGTGTTTGATTCACATTGTTTTATGTAATCAAAATTAAAATAAAATAAAAAAATAAAGAAAATTAACGTCAAAAACTTCATTGAGCTGCTACTTTAAAGGAAACTATATTCACAGTAATGCAGATAAATGTGAGAAAAAACTGTTTTAAGGCTTTTTTTTAAATCTGCACTAACTTTTCAGGAAGTTTTGTGTAAGTGCGCCACAAGCTTAAGAGTCCCAGGGAAACGTTAAATACTGTGTTAAAGGTCAAATACAAGAAGCTTACAAGTTTTATCATGCTTTAAAAGAAAAAAAGTGCACCTGCAAGTGAAGATTACTAAAAATTATCATCTTAAAAAAAGCCTTTCAAGCATTCAAAGTGAGTAAATTTGGAGTCAGTGTGGTTGAAAAAAAAGCCTTAAACAGCAACTGCTGTGTCCCAAAAAACTGATCAGCACTAGTGTGAATAAAGTCCAGAAGACACTTCACAGTCCACTAAAACCAGAGTGAAGGAGAGAAGACAAGAGAAGCTTTTTGTGCTCTAGATGTAGTGTGTTGAGGTGTAACAGCAGCAGAACACGTGACAGCAACAGTAGGTCTCTGATCGCAGCTTTTCAAAGTCTGGTGGACGAGTTAAACAGGAGGCCTCGAAACAGGAAGAGGAGGCATCTGAGGAGGAAGAGTTAAACATAGTGAGGTGCTGGGATGACGTAAAAGAGGAGGGAACGGTGGAAGTAATCTAGGGTTGCTCCTCTTTTTTCTTCAATGATATACGTTTCTTCCTGGCGGCAAGCATTTCATAGAAGGGATCCACACTAACCGCAGATCTGAAACAAGAAACACAAATTTAAAGCTTTCAAAAAATGTTGGGAGACGTATCTGTAAGTAAAAATTAAGACCACCTCAATGAAACAGCTGTTTTTGCCTACAGTTACATTTATTAAAGGGATCCCCGATTAGTTGTAACATTAGACTTTATTTTACAGTTAAAATAAATGTTTATCAAATAAAGACTGTAAAAATACTGTAGGCTGTTTAGTTTTGTAAATTTTTAAAAATATATTTTAACACGGATGGAGCAATTTTATTTACAAGCAAAGCATTCTGGGTAAATGATGACATCAACTAGGTCATCGGTGCGAGGCTGCTAGCGAGCTATATCCACCCTGAAGGTTAATCTTGGACAATATCTGATGATCGACTCTTTTAAATGAAACCAGAGAGCGTTGACAGAGAGGAGAAGGTAGAAATGGCTCAGACTGTAACTGAAAATATAGATGGTGGACAAAAGAGCTGCTTCATGGAAGAAGAACCTAGTTTAGCCTGTTAGCCTTCACGCTAGCGACAACATTATATTGCCTTATATGTATTAGCTCAGCGCTATCGCGACAAACAAGCTAAACTGAGGTCCTTCATCCATATTTTCAGTTGCAGCCTGAGTCATTTTTGTGTTTCCCTCTCTGTCACGTGGATGGAGGACCTCAGTGACGAGGAGAATGTGTAGCGCTGAGCTAATACATATGGTGATAGCATCGGGGCTAATGCTAAAGCTAACAGGCTAAGCTGAGGTTCTTCTTCCATGAAGCAGCTCTGTTGTCCTCCATCTATATTTTCAGTTACAGACTGAGTTATTTCTACCTTCTCCTCTCTGTCAACGCTCTCTGGTTTCATTTAAAAGAGCAAATCATCAGATATTGTCCAAGATTAATCTTCAGGGTGGATATAACTCACTCACACAGAGGACCTATCCACGTCATCATTTACCCAGAATGCTTTGTGTGTAAATAAAATGGCTCCGTCCGTGTAATATATTTTTAAACTTTTAGTTTAAAAATTATAAAAACTAAACAGCCTACAGTATTTTTACAGTCTTTATTTTACAGTTAAAATAAATGTTTATCAAAAAGTCTAATGTTACAACTAGTCAGGGATCCCTTTAAAAAAATTTCATGTAGATATAGATAACACCCCACATTTTCCTTTGATCCTCCAGTTTAATACTCAGAAAATGGTGTGGGGAAAAATCAGCCATGCATTTATTTTTGTTTGTGTTTATTTTTTATTGCGTGTCGTTAAACACAACTAATCTTCACTAGTAGTGTCCCAGATATCAGCATTTTTACAAGCACTTGTACAAAATCCCCTGATACACAAAACTGATATGAACATGTATCAATACTCCACTGAACATATTACAGTTTACATTTCATATGAAAAATTTGTCAGCTCCATGTTTAAGAAGTTTCTACAAGCTGATCTTATTTGCTACTTTTATTTATTTTAAAATGTTTTAACGATATATGTCATGCTGTATATTTGATTTGATTCAGTCAGAGAGGCTGTAGGCCGATTGGGAAGGAGAGAACTCTTGTTCTTAATAATAAAAAAAAATATATATATATATATATACTGTATATGTTTTTAAAGTCTTGTGTAATGTTTAGGTTCTAACTCAGTAAGTACTCAGTATCGGTGAGTACCCAAACTGAAGTACTCGTACTTGGTTTGAGAGAGACTGGTATCATGACTCCCCTAATCTTCACAAATCCTAAAAACCTTTTGAAAACTTTCTAACCTTGTCAAAAATTGTTTCAAATGCTCCAGTAAACTCCCAGACAATTTAAATTTTAGTGTTTCTTAGAAGTGACAACTGACATATTGAAACCCATAATGAATTCATTATTTGATTCCATATGTATCAAACTATAAAATAATGAATTCCTCTCTGTAATTTTTTTTTAATTCTACTTATCCACTTTTTATCTTTTAGCACACTAGGTGGTAATTTTCTTTTTTAAACATAGAAACAACAAAATTGAACTTTGTCTCAAATAACAAAATGTGATAGAAGTTATTGCCACAATATTAAAAATAGTCTTTGTCTCCTCCTTACTTGATGCTGTGGATCCACTCATCCTTCTCCTCTGGGGTGGGTGCAGAGATGCGGTACACCATGTGGTTTCCTTCCACCACTCTCCCGTCGGCCTCCGTTTTACATGCCTTGATGAGCTGGCCGCGGTTGTTTGGGATGTACAGCTCAAAGCAGTTCTGTTTGAGAACGTTTGGATAAAACTCTCACTTCACGCACTCGATCATGAAATTCAATGTTTGGCGAAAGTAGTAACTTACAGGCTTCCTCGGGTCTTCCACTTCACGAATACTAAGGTTTTCTAAAGGAATGATGCCTCGAGGCTCCTTATCCTGTTAGTGAAGAACACCAGTGTCAGTTTAAGATACTTAATGTCAACATGTGAATTAGGAAAGAAGTTTTGAAAAACAATTAAAAAAACCTTGCTCCTCGTCATTTAAAAAAGTACTTGTCAACTTTCTGAACGAGTCTTATTAGTTGGTTTTCTTGGGAAAAAGTGAGCTTCTCTTTAATTTGGAGATGAGAACTGTTTTTCTATGTAACAGACTTACTGTTGTGTATTCAAAGTAATAAAGGCAGTTATCTGTGAGAATGAACCATCGACGTTTCCAGGTTTTCACTCTTCCTCCTGAAAGAAAAATCCAAATAAGACAAGAAATGACAGAAACTCAAAGAAAATAGATACTGCTCTACCAAATCACCATTACGACTACAAATTTTCTACAACTTTTTAAACACTCTTTCAGTACATACCTCCTGATAAAACAAGCAGCAGCAGTAGAGGATGGAAATTGCAGGGAGGAAGCAGAGACAAAAAGAAACAGAGGGTTTAGAGGGAGACAAACAGAGAGGAAGAAGAGGGGACAGAGATTGTATTAGTGACACTGATCACAGGTAGGTCCCGTCATGCAGAAGAAAAAAATCAGATGTTGAGACTGCCACAGCACAAAGCAGTGAGTCTGTCTTCCACCATCATGCCATGGTGATGATAAACCACCACCACAGAGTGAGGTGATCATTCAAGTGGAGGCAAAGAGGCAGCAAACCTCGGAGACAGGAAGACAAGATCATCATAACACAAAGCCTTAGAGATGAACAAATTATGCAGCACACCATGGATTTATACGTTAAAAGATGCATTAAATCAGAAATAAAGCTGACACAAATGAGACAAAAAGGCACAAAGATCTCCAAGCCAGAAGCTTACCGAGTTTAAGGAGCCAGCCTTCTCTGTCCGGGTTAAAGAAGGTGTGTGTCAGGTCGTTACCGTCATCTTCTGGGATCTTAAAAGGCTCGTTTTTTATGCTTTCATAAAGGTTCTAAATTATCAAACAGGACAAGTTTGTGAATAAAAATCCCAGATGATTTTAGGGAGTCACAAACAGTGTGAGGATGGACGTACTCTGAGCAGCTCTTCGGGCAGGTCGCCCCCCTCGTTGATGCCTCGGTTCATCGAGATGAAGCGATCAACTCCAGGTTTGTCCCTCACGTTCGGGTTATGGAGGCTGGTGTTCAGCATGATTATAGCAAATGAAAGCACGTAACAAGTGTCTGTGGACAGGAGAGAAAACAAAGAAAGAATAAAATAGGAAACTATTTTACTTTACAGTTTATTGAACAAAAACTAAGAGTATTTTTACTTCATATTTTAGGGCACGTGTCAAATTCAAGGCCTGCAGGCCAAATGTGGCCCGCCACAGCATCTTTTGTGGCCCACAAGAGCTTCAAAGATGTATTATGTCTTTAAAAAGGTGCTTTAAAGCCAGCCTTGGCAATAAATTTCATCTCCCAAAAGAGGATGTGTCAAACAACTGAGCTCTGTGGTATTTCCTGCATAGAAACAGTGTTTGGTTTGTTGGTGCTCAGTCGTATCAATGAGATGAGGAACGTCGTAGTTAAACACGAAACGTCAAAGTTAGTTAAAACTGTCTCTTTGAGGGTCACCATAATGCTCATGTGGCTGTCGATGAAAATGGGTTTGTAATAAATAGATTCAACACTGAGCCTGAATTTTGAATTTGAGGGGCATTCTGTGAAAATGCTTGTTTTTGACTGAAAGTGTTGACGTAATAAAAGCTTGAAACACCCACAGTGGTGAATACTTTCTATTGGCACTGCATGTGGCACCATCATGGAGACAGATAAAGATCCAATCCAACAGGACAAGTCTTCTGAACGCAAGCTGCTGCTAGAGGCCCTGTCACATTAGACAAATTATGTCAGCTTATGAAACACTTTTTATGTCTAAATTGCTAATAAAAGTTGTATATTTGATACATTTGTTAGAATTACAGTATGTGTACAGCTAAAAAAAAAAGCTTCCAGTTGATTTTTTTCAATTCCATCTTCAACATAGATGTCTTTAAAATTTTCACAAGTTGGCATAAGTTGTCTAAAACGTCATAGTATGACAGGGCCTTAAATCAGGGGTGCCCAACCAGTCGCTCGCGGGCGACTGGTCACCCGCCAGCTGATTCCCAGGTGCCCGCGAAGCACAACCTTGCTCTAACAGCTGATGACAGCTGTCGTCAGCTGTTAGAGCAAGGTTGCGCTTCGGTCGGGAGCTCGCTGAGCTTCATTCTAACTCCGGCAGAAGCGGTGGAGGTGGGAGGAGGAGAGCGAAGGGAGCGCGTTCAGGAATGTAAACTCCTCCCGCCTCCCACCTCCACCGCTTCTGCCGGAGTTAGAATGAAGGTCAGAGGAAAGCAGTCTCACGAGTTTTGGGTGCTGTGAATCAGCGCTCCGAACTAGGGCTGCCATGATTAAACGATTAATCGACGACTAATCGATTATTAAAATAATCGATGACTAATTTAAT
>NW_013952495.1:1694499-1695707 GCF_001266775.1 Austrofundulus limnaeus
TGTACCTAACGTGTGTGTGTGTGTGTGTGTGTGTGTGTGTGTGTGTGTGTTTTGTCTTTTAGGTGGTAAAACAGGTGAAACTCTTTGAATGGCCTGTTGGAGCCAGCAGTCTGGACCTGTGAGGGCCAGCACCTGCAGAAGACACACCATCCTTCATGCTGCTGCACAGAGATGGAGGTTTGAAATAGTTGTTGGAGATTTGTGAATCTGCACCATCGTAAGTCACTTCTTGTAATAGTATAAACGAGAGAGTTTTATATTGTGTGCTTTGACTTTGAAAAAAGGGCGGTACTCTTGTAGTAGCCATGTTTACCCTGATAGTTTTTTGTTTTGTTTTTCCTCCCCTGTATGGAGAGAAAGAGAGGAGAGTTCTTTGAATAAATGGAGATGAGTTCCCGTGCTCCAAAGTTATTTAAGTCTGTGGTTCTCTCAGTGTGCAAGTTTCCAGCCCTCATAGCTCACATGTTACAGTGAGTACTAATTGAAGGAGGTAAAAAAAATTATCCTTTTTATTCGAGCATCACTTTTATGTTTCTCTATCAGGAGTTAAGTAAGGATTTTATCTTTTCTTTTTTTGTAGGTAGATATATGGTTAAGTAGATAGTTTTGTTTGACAGTACTTTAAATTAAATAAAACTAGCAACACATTACGTTCTGTTTTATTTACTTTAAAGAAGTGAGGAGTAGGGAGACGAAAAATTATGTTTTTTGATACTAAGACTGGTCGAGTAGCTCTCGGCGAACTGCCGACTTCAAAAGTAGCTCTTGGTTCAAAAAAGGTTGGGCACCCCCTGCCTTAAATAATGCAACAGTAAGAGAGAACAGGTCTTAAGAAAGGAGATTATCTCCTGGGGAAGAATGAAACGGTGGATCAAAAGAATTTTTAATTGCTTTTTTCCCCCTTTCAAAAGGGAACAAGTACTGGTTCAACATTTTCTTTCTTTCATGTATGATGTAAAAATGACTGTGAATAAAAATTTAGATGATGGTACCACAGAAAAGGGAAATCCTTGTTTGCGAGATTCTCTAAACCAGAGATTCTTATCCTATAGGCCGCGGCCTAATTGTGGGCCGTGAGCGCCACCTTGAGGGCCTCAAAAGAACAACAGTTTTTAACTTTGGACTGCAGAGGGCCGTGGGACTTCACTGATTTTGAATATGGTGCAATACACTTTCTCACCATTAGTAGTGGTAGTGTGCCACTCAGA
>NW_013952495.1:1698240-1700262 GCF_001266775.1 Austrofundulus limnaeus
AAGTAGAAGAAGAACTTTAGAAACCTGCTGAGAATGGAAACTTAATTTAAATGAAAAGTAGAAGCAAAAATGAAAGTAACTCATCAAAAAACACCAAAGTTTGTCACTAATATGAAGAGCAACCTCTGTTTTTACCATGCAACATTTTAAAAGTTCAAAACATTATCAAATACAGTTGCAGATACAACTATATTTTAATTTTCACTTTATCAAATTAATGTTTTTAATTTATTTTTAAGCATTTTGTCAACCAGCTGTTGTTACTGTTATTGTTTGTCACTAAAATGAAAGCAGCCTCTGGTTCTACCATGCAAAAGTTTAAAAAGGCTTTATTTTCATTTGCACTTCATGAAATTAATTTTTACATTTTTTTTATTTAAAACATTTACATTAAATATTTTGAATGTATCTATTTAATGATCACAATTGTATTTATTGAATTGTTTATTATTGTTGTTGTTTATGTTAAAAAATGTAATTTTGTGTTGATAAGCCTGAGTGCTCTGTTGACTGACTGTTGTATTTTTTCAAATGATTATGGGCAGGTTACAATATAAAAAAATTGTTTGTCATAATCATGTCTTGTGATTATTTGACAGGAGTTTTACAGTTAAAATGTAAGTGTATTTTAATAAGTTATAATGCAAACACAATACAAATTAAACCAAGATTTAGAATAATTATCATTTTGATCCGTATGGTAATGTGTGACTGGGCCTCACCTCTTTATGTTGAACAAATTGGGCCCCGAGGTCAAAAAGGTTAAGAACCCCTGCTCTAAACCACATCAATCTAGTGTTCTGAGTAAAGTCTCTCCAGTTCCTTTCATTTCACAGAAATGAGCACTACATAAAAGGTAATACACACGTAAGAACATCTTAAACTAAAAAATAATGTTTTAAACAAACTATTGTTAATTTAAAAAATAATTCCAGTATCACTAAAAAAAAACCAACAAAAAAATAAAAAGAAAAGAACATGACCAGTCTTTCTGCTTACCTGTGCTCTGGAAGACGCCGGGGTTGCAGTGACAGTATCTTTGAGCAAAAGCCTCCATCATTCTGTCAATTTTCTGTGCTTCGCCAGGTAAACGGAAACTCCACAGGAACTGTCTGTATAAAATAAAACAAAACAAAAACAAAAACAGGACAAGTTTTGGGTCAAGTCTAAAGGATCAAATTCAGTATTCAAGGCAGAGTATCTTAGTCATGGCGTAGAAGCATACAAGATTTTCCTCCGTTACCTAAGAGACAAGTGCCATTTCTCACTACTGAGCATTTGGAAGTTGCCTAAAAACTGCTGAACAAAACTCTCTCAGCCCAACACATAAACCACAGAAGTGGGTGCAGCTTACCTGAGGGCCTGGACCAGGTTGAGATCTGTGAACTCGTGGAGGTCAACAAAAGCTTGAAGCACTTTGATGTTGAAGTCATCTCTGCAGAAAAAAGAGACCACGGTTACAAACAGCAAAAGGACAAAAGATTGATGAGGTATTTTAATTTCTTTCACCTCTCTCCCAGGTAATCTCCTATAGCAGTCTTGTTGAGGCCTTCTCCTTTGTACAAGAACTGTGCGATGTCCTCTGATGTGTGTCTGAGCAGCTCGTTCTCCACCAGGAACATAATGCCCTGCAGAAAGAGAGACGTGAAAATTTACAGCAAACAAAATATCAAACTGTACGAATAACAAAAACACTCCGTTACCTTTTTTGGGTCCATGTTGAATTTCTTCCGTCCCATTGCAACATGCCGGCTTTTCTGTAAAGTTTTACTGCAGAAAAGACAAAATTTAAATTTGGATTTGACTTTAGAACCCAACATCAAAAACCTTAATTCCACAGTACCAGAAAGTGCACGTTAAAATTTCATGAAAAGTAAAACATCACTAAAAACAAGAAAGTAAATGTTAATTAATGTTGCCCACATGATATCAACATCATGAACATACTGTATGTTCATTTTTACATCTATTTTTTATTACACACACACACATACATACATACATACATACATACATACATAC
>NW_013952495.1:1700355-1702744 GCF_001266775.1 Austrofundulus limnaeus
AGATAAAACTGACAAACATATAAGATGAACAAATTAAAGCAGGATGTGTCAAGCACGTTCAAAAATGTTATTTTATCTGTTTAAAAACAAAAAAATATTTAAAGCAAATAGTTCTTTTTTTTACCTGCCCTCTGTACTGCTCTCCAGTCCCTCCACTTCAAGAATAGCCTCTCTCAGCTCCTCCCTGAGCCTCTGGATCTCCTGCATCAATACACCCTTCCTCCTGCGGATGTCTTCCAGCTCAGTGCGCTCCTCTGGGCTCAGGTCTACAGGGACTGCAGGGGGACAGAAGGAGAACGACTGCATCACTGCTGCTAATCTAAAATAAACAGGTCAGCTGAGTCCACACACAATTCAAGTCAAAAGCAGAGTTAAGTGGTGGGAGAAATATGTAAAATATGTGAATTATCATTCAAAGTCAAATGTTCTACATTGACTTAATTGTGATAATATTTTGTAAATTCAACATTTTTTCTTACATATATCCCAAAGTTCCTGTTTATTTAAATGACTGAAATATTTCTTTAGGTCTTGAGGTTGATTAAAAACAGAAATACAAAAGAAATTAAATAGATTACAATCACAACTTCTTCAACACTGCACCAATAATTTACTCCACTAAATACACAATAATGCAAACGTTTTAGTTAAAAACAACACAAAACCTGAGCACACTGAGGATTAATTTTGACAACCATAAAACAATTAAATTACCATCCTCAGTAATGTGATAAAGAAACCAGACAGGTTAGGCATGATTAATTAATGGTAAAATGCTGGTCGGTTAAAACACAAAAACCACAAAATTTTTCTTGCAACCCACTGGTTGTGCAAAGCAATCTGCCGTCCTGAAACTGGCTGTCAGCAGAAGGTGAATGAATTTGTGGGACCTATTTTGACAAGCACTACCTTCTATTTTTTTTTTTTTAAGGATGGACAAGCACTGCCTTCTATTCAAGTTGTGTTTGCTGTTTGTTTAGATGCATTTGTGTATTTAACAATGAAATAACACATATAACGCTTTCTAAAACCTAAAATGTCTTGACATTGATGCTTCTAAAATGGTCCTGTGCAGAATGTCAAAACACAGTTATTTCTCTGCTAAAACCTCTGTAACTTTGCTCTAGTTTACTTCAGCAGAATGAATCTTAGAAAAGGTAATGTCCACATGTTTTCCAATAGTTCTTAGCCTTATTTATTATATTTTTAAAAAATGGTTACATAATGTTAAATGCAAAATAAATAAATAAATGAAAAAGTTAAAAAAAACTTAAGGCGAGGGGAAAAATCCCAAAGTTTTCTATCTGTTGTTTGTTTTCACCACACTCCAAATGTATGATGTTAAATTTATATTTTATGTCAAATAAAATAAAACCTTAATAGCCTCAGATCTGTATTTGTTCATGTAAAGCCAGAAATTCAATCAAGCTGCAGTAAACACCAAATTTTGAATAAATTGGGATACTGTGCCAATAGTGATTTGTGAAAGTTTTTTTCTCAACTGAAATTGTTATTTTGAGTATAAACAGTGATATAACTAATTTAATGTGGTCAAATGAAAATAAAGTCTTGCAGGTGCAAAGATTCAACAGCAACACCACCTGCAGCTGGACCAGCCTCCACAGCATCTTTTAGCAGAATGCTGGACCACATTGTTTAATCGACAAAAACAGGAAAACAGCCAGACTCACAGCCCGGGCAGCAAAAAAAAAAAAAAAAAAAAAAAAAAAAAAAAAAAAAAAAAAAAAAAAAAAAAAGCATAATCTACAATATTTACATCCTGGCTACAGGATGGTTTAGTGAACAAGACATTCTTGTTAACTGAACAGCAGGTTGTCCACCGAGGTTAGCTGTAGACAAACCGTCCGATATATCAATGTTTAATGAGCTAAAATACGAAATTACTGCAGCGTATTTCAAACTATATACATAGTACAGCCTGTATAAATTCATTAGACATAATTCACTCGTGTTCAACATGAGCTGAATAACTCCACCTAAAGCTACAGAACTAGCCACGTTAGCTTCTCCAACAGTTAAAGTCCACTTACTGTAGTCCAGGTCATCCATTTTGGGCGCTTTACTTTTAGGCATAAATAGTTCAGAGTCGACGGTCATTAAATGTCAGAAATTTAGGGATATATTAGAAAATATATCCTCGAAATTAAAAGGAAAAATATAAACAACCCCCCGGGTGGTGCCGATACGCTGGGCCGTAGACAAAGAAGGTGGCAACACCGGAAGTAGGGTCTGACTTCAGACCGGTCCACTTCCGATCATTTATATGATCAACAAACACAACAGCGTGAATTTTAAATATGAGAAATACAGATGTTTTAAAGTAGAATAGAACACACACACACACACACACACACACACACACACACAC
>NW_013952495.1:1702829-1704556 GCF_001266775.1 Austrofundulus limnaeus
GAATAATCGATTAATCGAAAAAATAATCGTTAGATTAATCGATTAGAAAATAATCGTTTGGTACAGCACTAGTTCAAAGTGACAGAAATCTGTCGTGGCGATGGAGAACTTTAAGCCCTGTGTCATTTTGATTCTTGTAGATTGTCTCAACTCTCCACACTTGATGTTTCATTATCCACATCAGGGTGACAACCCTAAATTTGGAAACCACCAGTGTTCAGATGACATTTACTTTTTCCAATTTCTTTATTTATGCTCCCATTTTTTAAAAAGGCAGTGAAGCAAAATTAATTTTAAGTGAAGTGGACATGTATAAGTATCTCCGAGGGAAGAATGGAGCTTGGGTTCAAAAGACAAATCAATGCAGCTTCCTCAGAAGTGTGGACTTTGTACCGGGACTTTTGGGGTGAAAAGGGAGCTGAGCTGTAAGGTGAAGCTCTGTTAACCAGCTGGTTCCCACCCTCACCTATGGTCACAAAATCTGGGTAATGACTGAAAGAACAGTATCACAGATTTAGGTAGTTGAAACAAGCTTTCTAGGGAGGTTTTCCATGGATGTCCAACTAGGATGAGAACCAGGGGAAGACCAAAGACACGCTGGAGAGACCAAGTCTCTCAGCCATTCTGGGAGTGACTTTGAGTCCTCCCAGAACAGCTGGAAAAAGTGGCTGGGGAAAGAGAGGTCTGGGCCTCCTTGCTTAACCAGCTACCATCATGACACAACTTAAAGACAAGTGGAAGACAATGGAAAGATGGAAATTCATTTTTAGATGACAAAAATACCTTTAAATTGAAAAAGCCTGGACAACTAATCTTTCCTTGTTGTGCACAACTTTTTGAAACCTCTAGCAGGAAAAAGTTTTAAACACGATTTAATGCTGGTTATGTATATTTTTTCAGTATTTGTAAAACTCCACACTGTAACTGTTCTTACAGAAACACGAAAAGCTGAATTACCTGACAACAGCACTGTGCCATGTCCTTTTGGAGAAGTCAGAGCCAGCTGGTCAAACGTCATCACCTGACCTCCTGCCTTAAGGATCCTGCGGCGGGCGCCGTCAGTTATCCTGAGAGCACAGATCTGTGTGACAGGAAAAAAATTTAGAGCCTTGAAATGTTTATCAGTAAACTGACATTTATAGAAAAATATACACTGTATATAATTGAATAAAGTAAAAATATATCCAGCTTGAGGGAAACTAACCTTGAGCTTGGGGATGTCCTGAATCCTGACATCATCAGTGACACTTCCCACAACAACTGCAATTTTGTTCTCGCGGCCAGCCATCTTCATCTTGCGGATCTGGTCAGAAGATTCAACAAGTAAAATTTATTCCATGACTGAAAAATAGACAAGTAGCAGTGTTTCCCCTTGGAAATTGGCCTTGGGGGGGTGCTTGTTTTATGAAAACATAAATTTACGTGACTCACCTGCAATTACGGTAATAAATTTACACATGCATGAATATTTAATTGCCTAACTACATCCTAGTTAAGGACTCTTCATGATAATTATCAATAATTATTATTGATAATAAGTGATTAGAACTGTGTGCAGCAGATGATCTGAGTCCAGAGTTCTCAGTTTGAAATCTTCTGGAGCTCTTCTGTAGTGTACTCTAGGTGTGACAGAGTGTGGATGGTTGATTGTCTCTTTGTCCCCGATGGAGACTGGAGACCTGTCCAGGTGTCTCTGGTGAACTGGAGACCTGTCCAGGTGTCTCCTG
>NW_013952495.1:1705556-1706990 GCF_001266775.1 Austrofundulus limnaeus
GTAAATGGAATTACTGAAATAAATCTACTTTTTCATGATATTCTAATTTTATGACCAGCACCTGTATATTTGACAGTTTTGTAGGAATGAACAAGTTTGTAATGTTTGTTCAAAATAAACCTGCTTCTTATGACTTCTGTAACATGTTTTAAATAAAATATTATCAGTAAAAACCTCAAATCATGTCCTTTCTAATAATCATTAGAACTCTAGGAACTCTAGAAGAACTTTAACTCAGCAGAGTTTCTCCCAGGATTTTTTTTAACAGTGGTGGTGACCTCTCATGTTGGGGTTTGACAAAATCTGATTGTCCTCAAAACATTTTGGTTGCCCAAAAAATATCTCAACAAAAATGTAATTTAATAAGTAGGCTATATTGTTCTGTATACAAAGTGTAATATATACAAATGTCAGTCAGCAGGTTGACAGTTTTAGGAGCTGCTTGAGGAGAACTTCCTCGTTCTCCTCCTCCTCTTTGAAAGAGAGATCAAAAACCAAAATCCAGCATCCATAAGCTTTCTGCTTACAGGTCAAACATTTTTATTTAAATAGGAGTAAACTTTGTACTTATTAAAAGTTACAGTTTAGTGTTCTTAGGACCGAGACTTTATGAGGAAAGAAGTTTTTAAACATCTTTTCTATAATTTTAGTGTTTTCAACTGAGGAGCTTTGATATGTTTATTTAAAATAAATTATAGCAGAGGAAGTTCTCTGCACAGAAAAAAAAGATTTATTTTTACTGTTTTTTTAACCAAACTGACAAGTTTCTCCAGTAAAATGATTGTGTAATTTAAAGGCAATGAAACACCTGGTTAAATTTAGAACATATTATGATTAACTACAAACATCTGAAGCTGACTCAGAGAACTCTGTGATTTTAGAAAAAAATAAAAGTCAAATGTAGACACGTCTTTAAGAGACCCTCCTCCCTCCCTCCCCACCCAGCACAGATGCGGTCGGTCAGTGCCCCCCGCGTGATTAATACTGATTCCTTGCGCAAATTACAGATATTTGATGCTCTTTAAACACGTAAACATCTGAAGGGGTTGACATGTATGAACTCCCGGGCTGGTCGGAGCCGAGCTGCAGGTGGACATGTTCGGTGCACCTCGCTTTAAGAACTGTCAGCTGATCCGTCGCGCTCATAACATGAACACACAGGGGGAAATGCTGTGAAGTGCTTTTAGAAATATAATAAATATAAAATACGACGTAATCCTCAGTGGAAAATAGTCCAGGAAACGCGGGAGGTGTTCACCTGCAGCTGAGTGAAGCTGACCCCCCACCCACAGAGAAAAGAAAAAAGGCAGTAATTATTAAAGTTAAGGTAAGTATGATGTGGCTTCACCGTAGGCCTGTCACGATAACAAATTTTGCTGGGCGATTAATTGTCTCAAAATTTATTGCGATAAACGATAATATTGCCTGGTGACC
>NW_013952495.1:1707990-1715375 GCF_001266775.1 Austrofundulus limnaeus
TTTTTGGGTGTTTTGTTAAAACACAAATGGTGTGTTTAAGTTTCCTGTTATTTTTTGGAGCTACAGGTAAAGTCTTGAGTTTGTCGCGGGTCTGGGGGAGGTTCAGCCCCCACCCCTTCTTCTCCTCTCTCTCTCTCTCTCTCTCTCTCTCTCTCTGTCTCTGTCTCTGTCTCTGTCTCTGTCTCTCTCCCTCCGCAGCGAAATCCAGGCTTTAGTGCTCCGACGCTTCTGCAGCCGCGTTCTGCTTTGAAGCGTTTATTTAGCAACGAGCTATCATGCTAAAGCAAGAGTTGACTCCTCCCACACTAAGAAAACAGGAGGGGAGGGGTCAGTTGAGCTCTTGTGTAGCGGAGCACTATGAAGCGGCGCTTCATAGAGCACAGAGAGGGAGAGAGAGGACGGAAAAAAACAAGCAGGAAAATGAAACTTATCGCYGTCTTTTTTTTAACCGACCTMAAAAAAAGTTATCGTGCGATTAATTGATTTATTGACTATCGCGACAGGCCTACTTCACCGGTCGCATTTTCTTTTAAAGAAATAAAAAGTAGCTTGCAAAGCTGTCGCATCGGTGCAACGTGATTAGAAGCAGGTCTAATCTCACACAAACGTCTATCTTTGTGAGGACCACACACAGTGCTCAGCCTCACTCTGCGCCGTCTTTTTCCCCAAGTTTGGTGAGAGGTGGATATGGAGGGTCGAAAAAAAAAATAGCTCTCGACTTGATCTGGCCTTATTTAAATAAAAATGATGTGGCGTGTACCAGCAACCCTACCTCGTAGTCGCTACAAACTAAGGTTAGCAAAATCTGCATTTTGATTGTAACTGGTCTCACGCTTCACACTGAAATGTCTGTGTGCATGATAAAATACAAAAACCACAGCACCAGCTAGTGACCTGCCTGGCATAGAAATTACAGCGAGTTCAACATCTTTTTAAAGTCTCATCTAAACAGCAACCACATCATACAAACATGAACATGTTAACATTTACAAAACCAACATTGTAAAATCTATAACGCTTCTAGGAGACAGGTTAGTGTATTGTACTGTTGCCTCACAGCAAGAATTTCCTGGGTTCAATCACAGGTTTGGACCTGGAATGTAGGTTGTGTGTGCATTTTCTCTTGGTAATCTGTTCCCTCCCCCCAGTCCAAAAATACAGTATGTACATCAGGCTGCCATCAGGCCCAGGCCTCATTTAAAATAGAGATCTGTGATCTTAATGCATTGACCCTGGTTAAATCACTGCTGTAAATAATACATAAAATATGCTTGTTCAGGTGTAAACTGGGCCTAATTTACAAGTGTAGAGGGCTATAATTAAATCTTCAGACACTGACCAGGCGGGCAATGGAGATGGGAGGCCTGTTGGACCTGCTCATAAACAGCCTCCTCAGGACCACCTTGTTGAAGGGAGCATTGGATCGGCGAGCAAGAAACCTGTACAACTGTAAGACACAAAAATACAGGAAAGAATACCAGTGAAATAAGAGTTTAAAAACTATCACCACCAATATATCAACCCAGAACTTCATACACAATTTATTTATTTTAAAAATGAATGGAAAAAAAGGTACAAGTTTACCTTGACCAGGAGCCTCAGGTAAATATCCTGGCTCTTTGGCTCCTTCCTGTGCACTTTACGGTCCTTGTTGTGTCTGATGTCAACTCCCTGGAAAAGTGAACAGAACAAATGTACAATATTTACATGCAGCACATCCAAACAAAAATAAAATCTGACCTTCAAGTAATCCCACTATGTACCGGTATATAAAAGGAACATTGAAATCCACCAAATGAAACAGTAAATGGTAAAAAACGAAATTAAAATTTTATAAAAACTCGTGTGGCTGGATCCATACACACGTTGACTCTACAGCACAATGCTGACATCAAACAGCTACGGCAAGCAAACAGGCAATCTCTCTCACAGAAAAGTTTAACCTTTAAAAACACTTTTAACATTTAAATAAGCACTGACTTAAATGGGCATTATTCCCCGGTCATAAAAGTTTCTGAACCGGTCTTCTAATCATCCTAAAGCTTATAGCGGAGCACAGTTCAGCGTCATGTCGCCTCCAATGAAGGTAAGCTAATGTGACTTAAATAGATAAATAACACAAAATCACTGAAGAACTACGAGACCATTTATGTTTATAACATATTTATACGTCCAACAAGAAGATGGGATGGCTTAATTTAGAGGATGATTGTGGATACTAAAGCTGTCGCGTTTTAAATTTTTGAGTAGCGTTACCTACCATTTTGGACTCGGGACGAAAAGGGAAAAGGAAGAGACGATGTCTCGCGATAACACAGACGGCTGAACTCTCGGGCCCTCTGATTGGTTGTAAAGAGTGTGCTTCCGGCCGGCTAGCGTTGCCAGATACATATGGATAAAATAATTTTAGGGTCTTCATGGCAAATTATAATTGTGGCATTTAAAAAAAGCAAAAATAATATAAATAAATAAACGTATGAACCCACATTTAACAGTCCGCATGCTCGCAAAACTCAACACAGTAGTTTTAAAGCAATAATATATATGAATAATAAACGCTAATAATTTGTTAACTGGCAACCCTGGCTTTAGTCAGAACAGCTGAGGTGATTCGTGATGCTGCCTCTGCTGGTATGAAGACAAAGAAGGCCACGTTTCGTCTGAGTTAAAAAAAAAAACTTACAGAATTTAAATCTATTATTAATCGAATTTTAAAAACGAAATATAAATTATCATTTAGTCACATACTCTTGTGTCAAAGATGTAAGAAACAACAACAAATACCTTGCATGACAAAACTTGAGTCCACTATTTGCTTTTTTTAGGCAATAGACAACAGGCCTGCATAGTAAATTATCTATAATAGATACATGATAATATAGTTATAAAATAAATATAATCTGTATTAAAATATCAAACTACATCATCAGTTAGGTTAGGCTATATTTATTTTATACAAGTAACTTTACTTGTACCTGAGTAAAACGTCTATACTTTTAATTGATTTGTTAACAAACGTGGCTCTTTTTTAAACACACATTGTGTATCATCCTAGTAGCTTTCTTTAATATGTTTTTATGGTCTCTTGTGCTTTGTTGTTATGTTCTCAATATTGTCCAATTGCAATGGTTTTTAAATGTGTTAAAATAAATTTGATTTCATTTCAAATATATTTACTTATTTCTTTGTATTAATGCTGCAGTGGTACAACATCAATAAACACTTAAATGTGGGACAAAGACCAATTCAATACATGCTATTTAAGTCACTTGTTTTTAATAGGAATTTTTTTTACTTTTAACTTGTGTTGTTTTCACAGCAAGTGATGAAAAGTCATGTTAATATGAAAGGACAGCCAAGATATTTAAATTATATATTTAAATAATTAAATTACCTTTACCTTACTGTCCAACAAAAATGAAGTGAAGTCACTCAATGCTATTTGTTGTTGCAATCAAATATACTAAGTTCATTCAAAATGTGTGTAAAAAATTAACCTTTAACTCAATACAATTTAGACTTAGACATACATACATATATTAAAATAAATAAACAATACTTTCATTGATTTTTTTATTGTAAAACAGGTCTAAACTAAAGAGAATGACTGCAAAAATGGCTATTTTTTGGGGTTTTTTTTATTCACAGGAAATGAATAACAGTACTGACACACACAGGAAGGCTTATCCTCCAAATATTTTAAGATACATTAAGCACCAACAGTAAAGTCACTGCTCCGAAGATTCAATCTGTAGTTTAAAAAGCTGCAGCTGATGTCAACAATTTATAAAAGCATCTCAGTCAGGTTGGTGGTTGTGCTGCTGTTTGAGGTGACACAGAAAGATGGTGAAAGTCAGAGCGATCACTCCCAGGAACGCCGTCCGAGCCACAGGGGGGACAAAGGTAAAGTTCACAGCCTGAGATACGAGACAGAGTGAGAAAAAACCCATTGTAAAACATAAAACAACATTTTCTGAATCTGTGTAGTAAAATTTCACCTGCATTGTTGACCAATACACCACTCCAGCCTGCGAGAACAGATTGATTTATTTCATAAGTTTGAGAACATAAATCAGATCTAGTCTAAAGACACGCAGGGACCACATGTACCATATAAGATGTCCAGAACTTCTGCCGCCAGTCTGCAAGTGGGTCATCTCTGCGTTCTAATAAACTCAAACCTGAACCAGAAAGATGATCAGATATTTGATAAATGTTTTAAAGACAGAATTTGAGTCGTCCTTAAAGTAATCAGACCATCCATCCATCCATCCATCCATCCATCCATCCATCCATCCATCCATCCATCCATCCATCCATCCATCCATCCATCCATCCATCCATCCATCNCATCCATCCATCCATCCATCCATCCATCCATCCATCCATCCATCCATCTGTAGGGGTCACCTCGAGTGAAGAAACAGGAGTAAATAACCCACCTTACACATCCATCCATCCATCCATCCCTCCAAAAAGAGGCTATCAAAACAAAAGTCTTAGTGTTCTGAAAATTGGAGCAGAACACAGAAATACAATCTGTGATCTGAATGTTTCAGGTTTTAAAAATGCAGGTGATGAAACCTTCACATCTGCCTCCAATATTTAGCTCCTGTGGGCCCTTGAGCAAGACCCTTAAAGGACCTGTGACATACCCATCCATTGAATAAAAAAAGTCAAAGAAAACACATTTCTATATTAGAAACCTTGCATAAAACAAGATTTTTACCCATTTGGTCACATAAATAGCATATTTTCTTTTGAACTTGGATCAGTCAAAGTGAAACAGGAAGTGACATCAAAGGGGAACTATTTAAGAAAAAGAACTCTGTAGTCTTTGTTTATTGAAATTATATTATTTGAACTCTGACTCGTGTTCATCTCTCGTTAATAGTGACTCAAAATAATCTAAAGAAACATCAGATTCTTCTCTACAGTCTGAGTCCTTAGCCATTTGATCACTTTGACATCACTTTCTGGTACTTCAAATGCAAATATCTCAATAAATGTTCATCTCAGCAGCTGGAATTTATTTTTGCAATATGTTATTGATGCAATCTTTCCAATAATGCCTTTATATTTATTTTAAAATTTTCATGTCACAGGCACTTTAACCCTCTGCTCCATAGGTGCCTTCAGTGGCAGCACCTCTGCTTCACGTGTGAGAGGAGAAACGCTGAGAATAAATGTTTTCATTTTTTTATATAAAATACATGAACTGACAAAAACAATTAATAAGGATTTTAAGAAGCAATCGTGACAGTCTAACTTCGTGGCTGACTGTCTTTTGGTTGTTGTTTTTTTTGGAAGTCCTTCATGTTCATTACTTTTGTATTTTCTGTATTTAATTCTTGTGTTCAGATCTGTTACTTATGTTTCCATTAGTTTAGCTGCTGTACTACCAGCACTTATTTTTTCTCACTTGAGCATAGTGTTTTATACCATGTCTGGTTACCCATGCTGAATTAAACTCCTGCTTCCCTGTTTTAACATCAGTCTTTTGTTTTGTTTAAAAAAAATAAAATAACGTTTTTTTCTTTTTATGCCGCATTAAACTCCTGCTTCCCTGCTTTAACATCGCTGCTGTTTTAGCGAAACAAAGCCTTTTGTTTTGTTAAAAAATAAAATAAAGTTTTTTTTTGTTTGTTTGTTTTTTTATTCATCTCTTGGCTTTCTTGGGACCAAACTCTCTTAAAACCATGACACGGACAGTTATGTAATCGGGCTTGGGTGACTACATGAATTATGGCAGAACTCGCCTAAAAGATGCATCTGTGCCAGCTGTCCATGACCAAACTGCAAACAATATTTATTTAAAGTTTTTGAGAGTTAAATTGCATCTCAACACTATTTTTCTATCAGTTTGATGTGACCTAAAATAAATAAACAAACCATAGTCTAGATATTCAGAAAGTGAAAATAATATGTTTGGAGTCGTGCTCACCAATATAAAAAGCACTGATGGTCAGAGGAGCTCCAACAAGCTGATCCAGCACCACTTTCCCCGCCACCACCTTCACCCCCCCTCCTGGCAGCATCCTCTCCAGCCATCGGAGCCAATGATAATTAAAGTTGGCGTGGAAACAGAAACCCACGGTCGCCACCCGGGCTGTCTGGTGCCAGTTGATGCTAGACGAGCCCTCTGCTGCAGGTTTCTTACCCAGAACCCTCTGCTGAATGAGGTCGGCTGAGGCGAAGAGTGCGGTGTATCCCAGGACATTGCTGATGTACGGGTGAGCCTTGAACGCAGCCCAGGCCCGGTTCATGGTACAGCATCTGAACAGAAGGGAAACAACAGGGTGGGACGATGGACTGAGTTAATCCTGGAAAAAAACCTGTTAGAGTATGTGTCAAACTGAAGGCCAAATTTGGCCCTCCTTAACATTTTATCTGGCCCCAAAGTCAGTACTTAAAATGTAAAATAGTTTTATAGTTTCTGTTTTTGTCACATTCTTCTCATGACAGGAGGCCAACTGTCAAACAAAGAGAAAATTAAGTTTGAATTTTTTTCAATAAGCTTTGATTTTGGTGTGGAAAGAGCAAGTTTAGTCAACTTTAATGAAGTTTTTCTGTTTTTTTAATTATTATTATTTTAAAGTTAAAAAAAGATTTTTACTGAGATTTTTACAAGTGATTTTCTGCTGGATTGTGATCAAATGTATTTGTGTGAAATAATAATTTAAAATGTTGTTAGTGGAGAGTAAAAAATGAATGATGTATCTTTTTAAATTTAATATTTTTTTCTTTATTCGTTAAACGCCACATAAAATATAATTTGGAAACCTGCTGTTCACAAATACTCTTCATTCAATTTGAAGACTGCACAAAAACTTCAGTGTTCAAATGTGCAAAGCTGGTAGACATCAAAAGATCTGCAGCTGTTATTGCAGTGAAAGGTGGTCAAAGAGTTTTCTTGGAGTGGCTAAGAAAAACACACTCTACACCTCTAAAAATTTTATTTTTAAAAGGAAAAAGTGAAAACCACTTTATCCTTCCACCTCTCATAATTACACCCTACTCTGTCCATTAAAATCCCAATAACACACTTTGAAGTTCAACACATTACAAAATGAGGAAAATTAAACTTACCTCAAAGTGTGGCTCCTCTCAGCCTTTTTCTTTCAATTCCTAAAAATCCACAGAAAAAAAAAACTTTTCCTTATTGAAGCAAGGAGAACAAATCTACACGTGACAGATGTCTTCTTACCGGGTCAAAGTTCTGCCACTGTTGAAGGGAATGTGCATAAATCCTTTATCAGTCCAGTGAGAATGTGGGAAAAGACCACATGTGAAAAGGGTCAGAGCAAAACCCTGCAGCAGACAAGAGGAAAACTTTAACTGCACTTAGTGAAACCCACTAGACGGTCCATCAAACAGACAAAAAA
>NW_013952495.1:1716471-1717125 GCF_001266775.1 Austrofundulus limnaeus
GAGTGGAACCATTTGACATAAATTCAACAAATTTTTTTATTATAAATTTGAATTACTAATTATTAATTATTATTATGACACTAGTTCCGAGCAGCAGTGCCTGTGTTGAACACAATTCATTCTCTGAGTTTCCAAAGTTTTCTCTTTGGGTTTAAATGGGACTATTTTAGTTAGTTTGATTCAGCTTTTAAAATATCCAGCAGTTTAAATTTTGAAATCTGATAATTTTATACATTTTGCGGTGCTCTCAACTAGAAAACATGTTTAACTTTTGTTTTGCGAGATTGATGTGGTTAATTCATCAGAGATGGCAGCATAAATGGGGATATGCATTGGGAAGATGTTATTTGATATTTTTCAGTTAAACCACATGAAGCTGACGTCAACAACCTGCTGAAGAATGTTACACACACAGCTTTACAAAAGGTACCAAGATGTATCATTTTCTGTTCTCCAAAATAATCAGAGATGAATCAAGATGTTTGGACAACATGACTTTAACATCATAACCTTTAAAACATTAATTATTGCAGACAAATTTAATATTAAAATCAAATTCTGTCCTGATTTTCAATTTCCATCTCGCGTTTTTGATCTGAGCCTAAAAATTAAATATGAAAAACCAGGCAGTTTTTTTTTTTTTCGTTTTTGGTA
>NW_013952495.1:1718125-1718581 GCF_001266775.1 Austrofundulus limnaeus
GCTGTGGGGTGGTGTGCTCTTTGGACATAGATGTCCCAGCTGGACAGATAAGATGAGACGTCTCCATAGTAGAGTACATAGATGTCCCAGCTGGACAGATGTTATGTTGATAAAGTCCTCCATCGTTGTCTTCATCTGCATCCCTCTGCTTGTCGATGTCCTTCTGGACTTTAGCAGGTTTTTCTTCACAGGAAGACGGTTTTTCTGTCCCACAGATTTGTAAAGTCCTCATGAGGACAAACTTGTCAGAGGACCGTGTGTCCATGAAGCCTGTAGAGATGGACACACGTATATTTAGGTTTTAATGTAGGAATGATGTGTTGAAGTTAGTGAAAGTTTGATTATAAACTGTGAGCTAAAGATGAGGCTAACTGACCTGACTGTAGCATCCAGACACATCTGACTGAGAGCCAGGAGGAAGCCTGAGGTGAAACCAGGTCCTGATGTCAGAACTGC
>NW_013952496.1:0-1631 GCF_001266775.1 Austrofundulus limnaeus
GGGTGTGCGCTTGGTCATTGGCAGTATGGTGGAGTGGTCATGGGTGTGGCTTCTCTGCGGCGGGGGGTGCTGGCCCAGCGTCCTGGTGTGGTCCGGGCCGGGCCTTGGCTATCTGCTCCTCTCCACCTCAGAATGATTGGGTCTACCTCCTGGGTTCGGGTGTGTGCTGCCTCCAATAGGGGGTGGGTGCATGTCCTGGACCTGGGGGGTATAGAGTGTGTATCGGGGGTGTGAGTGGAATGTGGCGTCCTTGTATGTCTTTGATTGAGAGGATGAGGGAGGGATGGTGTGATTGTGTATGTTTGGGTTTTTTGTCAGGCTGCGGTCTGGGCTGCCCCTACTGCTGTCTATCTGGAGGCCCGCTGCTACTCGCCCCCCCGGTGGGGTGTGCGGCTGGCTGCTGGCGTGCTGGGGGTTCCCGGGGTCTGGGGCTGGGCGCTGGGGTGTGTGCCGGCCTGGCCTGGTGACTGCCTGCTGGGGCTCCGGGCCTCTGGCCCTGTCGGGCTTTGGCCTGGAGGGGGTGTGCCCTGGGGGCCCGGATTTCTGTGCCCTTTCCTGGATCTGCTCTGGTATGGCGGGTGCCGGTGGGGCCCATGAGTTTGTCGCTGCTGGCCCTGGGGGCTGTGCGTGTGGTCGCTGGGGGGACTCACCCAGTTCTCCCCTATGGGTCTGTTATGGGGGGTGGGTGGGTGGATCTTCCCGTGCGGGTGCCCCTTGGGGCTCTGCGCTCGGGATCCCTCTCGGGCCCTTGGGCTCTGGTCTTCCCTATGTCTGCCTCGTGTCTTGGGGTTTGGGTATCCGATCCTCCACAGTCACTATTAAATATTCCACTGGAGAAATCTTGTATATACACGCATGTTCACAACTGCTCACAGACAGGTGCTCTGATCCGGGGGGTTCTGACTGGTCACTGAGTGTGTGTATATGTCTGTGTGTATATACTGACAATATTTATGAATGTAGGCATGTATGTTTGTATATCTTTATATATGTATGGGTATGTGTATATTTTTATATATGCCCTCCATGTATTTATCCATTTATTTCTCAGGTGAGCGGACTGATGTTGGGTGTGTGGTCCTGTGTTTTGTTGGTGTATATTTAATATACTTCTAATCGCTATTTCAATCTTTCTATCTTTCTAATTACTTCTCTCTCTCTGTTTTTCTCTCTGTCTCTATTTTCTTCTCACTTAAAAAAAAGAAAAAAGTCACTGATGATGAAGAAATAAATAAACTAAGTACACTAATAAAAAAAGGGTAGCATACAGGGCTCATTGCTTTTCCTATTATACATAAATGACCTTCCAAAAATATTGAAGTATTCAAATATTTTAATGTATCCTGATGATAATGTTCTTTTTTTGTCTGATTTCAATATTGAATCTATTAATAGTCAGTTACAAGCAGATCTTCAGACATTTCATGGTTGGCTTCAAGATAATCTTTTGTCAATTAATGTTAAAAAAACTGTGTGCATGTATTTTTTCTCACCCGCAGGAGACATTTCAAAATAACAAATCAACTCACTTTTTTAAACAAACCCCTTGATATTGTCACTACCTACAAATATCTTGGAATTACTTTGGATTCTCATTTGACTTATTGTGATCATGTACAAGTCTTAAACAC
>NW_013952496.1:2415-4048 GCF_001266775.1 Austrofundulus limnaeus
ACACATACATACATACATGTATAGATTTTTTTTTGTGTTGATAAGCCTGAGTGGTCTGACCGTTGTATTTGTTCAAATAATTGTTATGGGCAGGTTACATAAACAAATGTTTGTCATRATCATGTCTTGTGATTATTTGATAGGAGTTTTTCTTTTAAACTGTAAATGTATTTAATTTAGTTATAATGTAAAGAGAATACACATTAAACCAAGATTTAGAATAATGATCATTTTGATCCGTACACTGGTAATGTCTGACTGGGCCTCGTGTGACTTTATGTTCAACAAATTGGGCCCCGAGGTCAAAAAGGTTAAGAACCCCTGGTTTTAACAATTATTTTCTTTAATGAACATGCTTTTGCTTGAACACTTGACGTGTTGTTACCTATTTGTTTTGAGGCCCGAGGGGTGGGAGTAGGGCTGCCACAAACGATTATTTTTATAAACAATTAATCACCGATTATTTTTTCGATTGGTTGACTAATCGGATCATATGTTAATTGAATATAAAACATACAGCTTATCACGCCAGAATGCATCTGCTATCATAACCATGGTTAGATTTTAGCTATATGCTAACTAAAAACAATTGCTGTGGAAGGCAAGTTCTGCCTTGCAGATATTACACAGGTTTCTCTTTCATTTTCTTAAAAAGATCCCACAATTTTGAGCTCCGTTGTCATGTACCCGTGATACCAGAGCCTGTCTATAATGTCTTGTGACGTCCACGGCCTACCCCAGTTCCCACTACTGTGCATGTGTGTCAAGGACAGAAAGGCAGATGTGGCAGCGGAAGGTGTCAAAGCAGTTTGGAGAGAAAAACAAAGAACAAAAAAAAAAGATTAATCGATTATTAAATTAGTCATCGATTATTTTAATAATCGATTAGTCATCGACTAATCGTGGCAGTCCTAGGTGGGACGGGTGGACATTTTTCTTTTTCTTAAAGCTGGGGACCTGACTAATGAAGATTGAGAAGCACTGTTCTGAAACCTGATGCTTTGCCAGGTGAACTCACTTCAGGAATTTCTCTACTGGCACAGGAACTCCTCAAACTATAAACACTGTAAGTAGCTTCTCAGCTCTTTTTGTTTTGTATTTTAAACCCTTCCACACTGAAGACATGTGGGTCCGTTCCACCATGATGGCAGCTGTACTGTGCTGCAGCTGATGTAAAACGCAGACAGACGATGAAATGTGTGTATTTTCCAAAACCATCAAAGAACCAGCCTCCATCAGGCTGATACTTGTGATCAGCTCAGGACCCGCCCACATCTTTTTACATCTTTAAGGATTTTTGGAGATCAGAATTTCAAGACCCCCACAAAGGGAAGCCCTACCCCAAGTGTTCATGCACAGGTTAGGTAACAACTTTTAATACAGAAACTTCTGAAGCCTTTTCTTTGGAGTTCAGAACTTTTTGTTCACAGTGGATAAGGAACAACATAAAAAAAGGAAAATTTAAAATTTAATGTAAATCCCTTCTGAAGTTACATAAGACACAGCTGCTGAATGGAAGATCAGAAGCAGCAACTGAGAGCTTACTGCTCTGCGTGGTGCTGGTCCATGGCTGCTGACACAACTGACATTATCTCACACACACACACACACACACACACACACACACACACAC
>NW_013952496.1:4164-6091 GCF_001266775.1 Austrofundulus limnaeus
ACACACACACACACACACACACACACACACACACACACACACACACACACACACACACACACGTGCAGTAATAGGATTACTGTTGCCAGATTGCAAAGCGTCAGCTCAGTGTTAAGGCACTCACTGTGTCTGCGGGGATGTTGTGTTTGTGTGTTCATGCTTGAAGTCAAGAGACATGAGGAGTTTTACTGAGTCTGACGGACTGTTTGTGAGGCAAACTCACACTGTGTCTGTGTGTGCATGCGTGTGTGTGTCTCTGTGTGTATGATGGGTACAGGGTGAATCAGAATATTTCAGAAAGCTCTCTGAAACCCTTGGTCTGAACTCGCTCAGTGGATTTTCAGCTGCAGAACGTTTTTGGGCTGAAGTTTGTTTCATTTTCAAGAGTTAAATCTGATGATTTAGAAGCTGAAGACTTCAGTGATCCTCCATCACATGACATATCTGACATGATCACAAAGGATTTGATCTAACCCAAGGAGAACATCTGAACTCTGAGAGGGACTAACTGAACGTCATCATCTTCATCATCATCATTATTATTATTATTATTATTATTATTATTATTATTATTAAATACATAAACTTTCTATTTCAATGTTCTAGTTTATAAAACATGTATTTATTTAACAAATTTTACCATTTTCTTTATCTACCTGCAAAATAACTAAATCTAAATAAAAGTGTGTAGAAGTAATTGACTAGTACTTACAAAGACTTGGACATCAGTTATTAATTGCATAGATTTGGTATTTAAAGACTGGAAGTATGTTTGATTTTCTATTAGTAGTTTAAGTTTAATTGTAGGTTTATTCTGCAAATTATTCAGGATTTACTTTAGTAATAAGCCAAGCTATGACAGACTCTTATTTTGAAACTCCAGGTTAAAACCTCGTCCTGTTTGCTCATTAGATTTTTCTAAATGTAAATAATAGATTTTGCATTCAGTTAAAATCTTCTTAACATGAAAGTTTCAGGAGTTCTGGTGGTGGCCATGATGGATTTATGAAACAGAAAATTCTGTTCAGTAGTCCCACCTTTTTCTGAAGAGGAAGTACACAGCAGCACTCTTCATCAGACAGACAGGCAGACAGACACAAACTACAAAGTGAATACATGTTTTATGGTTTTTTTGAGTATTTCCAGAGTGTCAGGAGGAGTGAATAGGAAATGTAGAATAATTGTAGAATAGTAAAAAAGGTGCTTCAGTTTTTATGTTAATGAACTTTTTGTTCCATTATCTTTAATTGATAAAAGAAGAATTAGGGAGGAGATGAAGAAAACATTGTCATATGATAATTTTATGATTACACACAACGTCATTAAAGGGCTCACAATATGTGTTAGAACTTGGATTATTTGTTGATAATGACTAATCTTAATCCTGGGCTCTCCCTTAGAGATAGGGTGAGAAGCTCAGTCATACGGGAGGGACTCAGAGTAGAGCCGCTGCTCCTCCACGTCGAGAGGAGCCAGTTGAGGTGGCTTGGGCATCTGGTAAGGATGCCTCCTGGACGCCTCCCTGGTGAGGTGTTCCGGGCACGTCCCACCGGGAGGAGGCCCAGAGGAAGACCCAGGACACGCTGGAGGGACTAGCCAGGGAACACCTTGGGATTACCCAAGTGAAGCCGGCCCAAGTGGCTGGGGAGAGGGAGAAAAAAGAAAGAAAGAAAGCGGAAAGAAGAGGAAGAAAACAAACGGACAGAGGAACGGAACCCCCACCCCCCAAACACAACTTTATCTGAAAAAGGGTTATCTGGACATTCAAAAAATTTTTATAACTCAGAAACTGTTGAACATAGGAGCTTCAGATTTTTTTTTTGTTTAGCTCTGATGAAGCTCTATCCATCAGGCCCACCAATTAGTGCCCCACTCCCCTGGACCCCCAATTTATCTGTAAAAGGGGTATCTGGACATACAACAATGG
>NW_013952496.1:6278-10247 GCF_001266775.1 Austrofundulus limnaeus
GAAGGAAGGAAGGAAGGAAGGAAGGAAGGAAGGAAGGAAGGAAGGAAGTCGGTCCTGAGAAGGCTGAATATCTTCAGACTGTAGATAAGCAGTCGATCAGTCGTCACGAACTGCTCACACAAACCACACTTTATATGGAATGTGCTGAAGCAAAGTTTCTTAACATCAGATCTCCCCCCAGTTTCTGGATCAACAGTAAAACAAAAAATGATCCAAACCCTTATCTCCTGCCTGTCTGCATATAAGGCTCCACTTTTAATGAGAAAAAGCTTCACACAGAAGCACAGTCACCATAAACTCACCAGTGTGATGGAAGCTCCAAATCCAAGACGGATGTTCTGAGTGACAGCTGAATACAGTTTTGATACTAAATGCATCGTTTGATGTTTTCGTATTATATTTCTGCTCGTGGTGGTAGAAGTAAAAATGTCACTCCTACACATTTTTTTTCTTTTTTTCTTCCTTGGTAGAGAGTGAATCTAAGGGTTAATGTTGCAAGAATGATCTGATCATTTCAGGAGCATGGGAACCATTAGCACCATGTAGAGAGACAGGGTGGAGCAACTTGGCGAACTAGATACATATTTACACAAACATGCTGATGTAAAAAAATATTAGGTCAGATGGGTTGAAAATATAGTTTATAAACAGAGTTGCACATAAGCATGCACAGGTGCACATGCGCGGTCAAAAAAGGAAAAAGCGTACCAGATGCAACGTCGTAAAGCTCACTTGCGTACCTAAGATTGTACCCGATTGTCTGTCAAAACAAAAGCTAGCAGGGCTCTAGAGTGCGACCAGTTTGGTCGCAAATGCGACCTGATTTTTTAAAAAATATATATTTTTAAAAAATCCAGCCGCACTGGTGTGACTGAAGCGAGACCCTGATATAAGGATTAAATGGACACTGCCTTCAACAAATCAGACGAAGCCCAGAGCCGTTTTATCCAATCAGAGCAGAGCAGGGCGGGACTTTCAGTGAGAGCAGGTTTGGTTGAAACAGCGGCTGCTGCGGTCAGTCCTGACATGATATCTCCTCCTGATGAGAGACTGCTGTGACAGGAGCACGTCACTGCGCGCGCAGGCTGGGTGTTTCTGTGAGATTCACTGTTTACAGAACATTTGTTTGCCCCATATTAAAGCAAAGATGATTCTCTGTTTAACNAAATATAGATTTACGATGTGTACATATTCATTTATATTACCTTGCAGATCAAAACTGACCTATTTTCTACACAAGTTATACTTCATCTCATCTTTGTTTTCTTTTTTCTTGGGATAAAAATCCACATCTGTTGCAAACACTGCCTTTTCTATGAAACACTGTAGGTGACGACAGTCTGACATCGAAACAGTTCTGTCATTTAGGGAAAACAGTGCTCAATATTGCGACAACGATATGACAAGTACTTAAGTATGCAGTGTTGATATTCTGTTCTGGGTTCAGAAAAAAAAACAACTAATACATCATTTCCACACTAATATGAAAGTTTTATTTTAAAAAGTGTAACTAGATGCTGCTGTTATAGCAGTGAAACAACAAACTGCATGCAATATAGTTTAATAACTTTAAAACACCTTTTTTAAATAAATAATAAAACCTTAAGTTATAGAATTAAAAACCAATGTTAACAAACCTAAATCCAACTGCAGTTTCTCTCACTGCAGTTTTTTCCACTGACAAAGTGGTTATGGTTTGATAGGATCTCTGGTCTATTTTGTTTATTTGACTGATGCTGACAAAATGCATAAAAGCAAACATTAGAGCCAATTATTTGTTGCAGTTTGACAGTTCTTTACGATATGCCTGATGATGATACATTTGCAATATATTGTGCAGCCCTACTTTCATCAGTCCAATGAAATGCTACATGCTAATAACAAATGGTACGGATCCTGCTTCTGAGTTCAAATACAACACGTGTTCAGTGTTGTATGACCAACTATGACAAGTCTTCAGAAACACAAACTTCCTCATTTTGGAAAAGAAAGTTGAAAAAAAGAAACATCTGTTAAGATTAGGCAGGAAAGAACCCAGGGCACCAGCAGTTTCAAAAAGCCAAAAATAAAGTCTTTAATATAATGTGAAAGGATGACCGGGCAGCACAAAAAAACTCACTTAATGTGGCGAAGCAAGACAGAGCACAAAGGACAAGAAAACCATACAGGCTGTGAACAGCGCAATGATCCGACAAACACTGAAGACAGGACACAGAATATAAAGGCCAACTAATGAGAGAAAACAAGAAACACCTGGGAGAGAAACATGAGGAGCAGGTGAGAGTAGGCGGGGCTGGAGCAAAGACAAGCAGGAGGGGTAAACAGAGAAAGACAAGACAGAAAACCAGAATAGAACCAAAATAAAACACAGACACAGATCACAACATCAATATAAGATTAATTTTTAAACAAATTAGGATTAAATACTTTTATAAATATGAAAAGAAAATATAGTTTTGTGGTCTTAACCTGAGGGACGCAACAAACTGTGGGGCTTTCCTAATAAAAGAGTTACCATGATCAGATCTCCGGCCTGCAGGTTCAGAGCTGTGGGGTCGTGGAGGTTCCAGTAGTCCTTCACCGCTCTGACCTGAAGACAACACGAGGCTTCTGAAAAGAAAACAATAAAAAGTCCTCTTCAATGGACTGTGTCTTCTTCTCACTACAAACAAACAACAATCTGAACTTCACTAACCTCTGAGGAGCTGTTTGATCTCCCTGCTGGCTGTAGAGGTGGTGAACTGGTTAACAATATCCAGAGCTGTCTGGTTATATGTGTTGCGTATGTTCACGTTGATGCCAGCCTGAACACACACACAAACACATCATTCATTAGATGATTTCATTGTCTTAATGAAGAGCTACAAGTCAAATGATGTTATTTTGTTTATAAATGCTGTCATTACGTCCAGCAGCAGTTGCACTACTTCCATCTTCCCATAGAGGGCAGCCTCGTGCAGAGCGGTCCCTGCCTTGGTGGCTCTGTTCATGTCGATGCCAGCTTTGAGCAGCAACCTGGGAAATATGAGCAGAAACATGCCCTCTGAGACCACAGGCAGAGCTCGCAAACAGACTCATCCATCCACAACATCTCATTAAGCCCTACACCCCTCCCCCACCCACCCAGGCAGGCAGCAGGACTCACACAGGGTGTCTCTGGTTCTGTCACAGGCCCAGATGTAGCACTGCTGGTGGCATTTTACCCCCCAGACATGTGGGAGCAGATAGAATCAGGTTCTACTGATGTAAACAGATCAGAATGTTGCTGGAAGGTGTTGAGTTCATGAGCGCTGGGTTTTTTGAATGTTCTTGGTGGACTTGGAGTTCTGGACCTTGGACCGAGCTCTGCTCTGATCTCTGTGTAAAATTTGCCTGCCACTAAAAACTGAAAGGTAAACACCCATATGTTGTAGCTGAGAGTTGATCACAACTCATACTGCACTATAAAACATTAACTGTTGGAGAAATCATGTTTGTTAGCAAAAGCTATGATAAACCACTGGATCAGTGTTCCCTGGTCCTGGTCCTGGAGAGCCAGTATCCTGAAGGTTTCAGGGGCCTTATGCATAAAAGACTGCGCAGTTTTCACACTAAAAGTTGACGGATGGGCAAATTTAGAAAATTCGCCACACCAAAATTTTCAGATGTATAAAACTGTGCGCACGCAGGTATCTGCACACCTTTCCTTTATACATCCCAATGAACGTGGAACTGAGCGCACCTGAGACACATCCCCTGACACGCCTCCATTTGAATATTTAAAATAGAAGTAAATGTGTCCAGAGTGTGAGATTCTCCTCAGATTGTCCTCTCTGTGGGATCAGAAATGATTTTTAGATGCAGGAAAATTATACATTAAATGGAGAATGAGTGAGAAAACTGTCTAAATAAATAGTGTCATTGGGCCTCATGCAAGAACATGTTTGTATTCTTATCCTAAATTTCTCTTACTTTTGTTCGTACAAAGGG
>NW_013952496.1:16598-18143 GCF_001266775.1 Austrofundulus limnaeus
CTGTGATACAGCTTTTCTGGGATAAATGTAATTCAATAAATGATCAAATATGAAGAATTATTTGAATAAATGATTACATGAGCTGAAACCATCTAAATAATATAATATTTTTGAATAAAATAGTCTTTTAAAAAAGAAATCAGTCTAAAAAATAAAACATTTGTATGTTTTAAGTTATTTTGCTCTGTGCAAAAGACAGATATTTGCTGCTTGGACTGGAGCGTATGGAAAGCTGGTTTAACCAAGGCCGAAGTGAAGACCAAACAGGAGTTGTCCATCTGAGGGACATGTGTAGTCTAAAAGACATTTAACCATGAAATGTTCAGTTTGTGATGTTTATATGACATAGCCCCTCGGCCACTTAGGTAGTTTACAAAATTTTTTGCAGAGTAAAATAATAAAAAAGACTAATTTGGCATGATGTCCTGAGAAGTTGCAGCTGAAAGGAGTCATAAAACAGAACAGGGGGTCATTTGATGCCCTGACGCCCCTCTAGATAAACGTGTTTTTTTTTGTCAAAAAAAATAGATAAATGTGTTAAATGAGTGAAGGAAAATATGAGCACCAAGCAACAACCCTAGAGAACCAGACCAAAAATTTTATGTGCAACCCTAGTTATAAAGATATTAAGGCAGGTATTCACAAAGACTGAGTGAATTTTTTTCTCCATTTTAATGCACTTCTCTCGCTCCACTCCACCATTTTCCAGGAAATAAAACGTTTGTCTAAAAGTGCACAACGCAACATTTAGTTTAGGTGTAATAAACAGCAGATTTAGGGGCAGGGGTAAATAATAAAACAGCTGTATTAGGAATGGAACGTGCAGGATTAGCAGAGCGGCTGCAGCAACAGGGATACTAACATTAGAAATAATGTAATAATAGTAACACTGGCAGTCATGTTGAGCTTGTTGGCTAATAGCAGGAGGAGGGACACTAATAAAACTACTAACTGCAGTCACAACAGTAGTGTGAACACAGTAGAACAAAACGCAACAATTTAAAAAGCTTGACCATGAAACAAGCTGGAGAAGCAGTTCATTATAACACATTTAAACACTGCTGAAGTTGATCTCACTTGATGATGTCTTTGTGTCCATTCCTAGCTGCCAGGTGGAGGGGGGTGGTGGAGGATGGGTCCAGGGTATCGTTCCCTCGCTCTCCTTCTAACAGTGTTGTCACCATGTTACTGCTGAGTAACAGCTGAGCCACCTGCAAAGGAATCGAGGAGATGAGAAAGAGTTAGCCTCAACACTCAGGACAGGAGTTACAACACAAACACAATAATAAGACGTCTGTGAAGACAAGATCCTGGAAGATATTTCAAGGTTATTAAAGACCTAGATTTCTTTGAAGAATGCATCTTTCACCCTCTAGCTTTTATTCTTTTATTCCAGGGTTTTAAACTGAAATCATCTTCTGCTGAGAAGAGAGAAGTTCTAGATCATAGGTGTGGAACTCACAGGTCTTATTAATGACWAGGCCTACCACTCTCACTTATGGTTACTTCTGCTGAACGCTTTAACACAAGTTAACAAATAATGAA
>NW_013952496.1:19840-21590 GCF_001266775.1 Austrofundulus limnaeus
CACCATCCAACCATCATCCAACCACCATCCAACCATTATCCAACCAACATTCAACCATTATCCAACCAACATTCAACCATTATCCAACCAACATTCAACCATTATCCAACCACCATCCAACCACCATCCAACCATTATCCAACCAACATTCAATCATTATCCAACCAACATTCAACCATCATCCAACCAACATCCAACCATTATCCAACCAACATTCAACCATCATCCAACCACCATTCAACCATTATCCAACCAACATTCAACCATTATCCAACCAACATTCAACCATTATCCAACCAACATTCAACCATTATCCAACCACCATCCAACCACCATCCAACCATTATCCAACCAACATTCAATCATTATCCAACCAACATTCAACCATCATCCAACCAACATCCAACCATTATCCAAACAAACATGTTACATGTTAATAGTTTTAATGATTTCTACATGGTCAGTCCTTTTTTCTGCTCTGTTGTCAACATGTACAGTAATGGGAAATCCAGAGTCTTGACCATCTAGTGTTAGCCATTAGCTTCACCAGCCGATCACACGGTCACCTGGTTTTTGCGCACTCCAGCTGTTCTATAGAACCTCTTTGATAGAGACTAATTAGTGCTTTAAATCACATTCATTCACTGATGAGACACATCAGAGGCAGTGAGAGTTCAGAGTCTTGCCCAGGGACACTTCCACATGTGACTGAATAGGGGAATCGAACTGCCAACTCTCACACTACAGGATGACTCCCCTAATAGCGGCCCTTCCTATGATATTCCAATGATTTTGTGTGATCTGTTAAACCAGTGGTTTTCAAACTTTTTAAGCTTCTGACCCCAAAAAAATAAGAGTTGCAGAAACTTGAGACCCCAGATATTACTAGTTCACGTGTGCAAACTTTGCTAATAACTCAATTAATATGGACATAATAACAATATACAAGTCTAATAACATGATGCTACTTTTATTCATTTATTACACTCTGGCCAAAAAAACGGTCACACTAATATTTTGTTGGGCCGTTTAGAAACATTAGGAGAATGTGTCTAATTCTGAATTACAGTGCCAGCCATACATCTGACAGTCTGGCTTATCTGCGGAGGAGACAAGGAAACAGTGAAACACATGACAACATGTAATCTTTTTATATCTCAGAGTCCAAAAAGAGCCACTGAGGCTCAGTTCCTGCTAACTCAAACAGGTGACAGTTAGCTGTGGCTCATATTTAATATAAACCATTCTCATCCAAAATGGGGACAAAACCATATTTTGGGTGTGTCCAAAACGGCAGGCCGCGTCCTCCAAAGGACCCAGCCTACCCCGTCGAGGTGGGCCGGGTCCTTAGTAGACCGGGAAGACCGGAAGAAAGTCGCTGTGAATTTGGACGGTCTAGCCTTCGGCTTTCATTCCCGCTCTTACCTGGCGTGAGTGTGGTCACCTAGCGACCATGTTCACGCTTCAAGAACTAACAATGGAGGTCGAAGCTAGTTTTTTCTTCATCTTGATCCACATTTTTTGAAGAACTGCAGCTACTACAGCAGTTTTATTAGCGATACTGCGATCGCAGACGTGTTTTATATTTCAGACTGACAAATAATCATGTTCAGGGAAAGTAATTCTTATTTTAGTGATAATCTAGTTTAGTTTACAAGCTACTTCCATTGATAATGTCAGTGACTGAATGGCTGCTACAGGCCTACAACTTGTACAACTTATTTATGATACACAAAAATAATACAAATAC
>NW_013952496.1:25505-26892 GCF_001266775.1 Austrofundulus limnaeus
GTCATTCTCCACCACCTTTGGGGGTGTTCCCCACTTCGATCTCGGGGCTTCCAGTCCATATTCTGCACAGACGTTCCTGTACACTATGCCTACCACTTGGTTATGTTGTTCCATGTACGCTTTCCCTGCCAGCATCTTGCACCCTGCTGTTATGTGCTGGACTCTCTCAGGGGCCTCCTTGTTTTTTAAAGAATTGATTTTGAAGTGTTTTACTGTATATTAGGTTATTAAACTTGAGTCTAATAATCATAATAATGCTTTGTTTTATAAATTAAACTATATATATTATAGATACTTACAAATAAATTATAATTAAAATTTTAATTATACATCTGAACTAATTTTTTTCATCATCTCACATTCTTTAAATATAGAAATGTATATGTATTCTTATATACCAATTTAGTTTTTTTCCCTCTATTGTAGGTCATCACTGCTTGCGCCATGCTCCACAACATCCCTCAGTGCTGGTTGTTGGACGATTCAGTGGACAGTGAGAGGGAGCGTCCCAAAAACACTCTGCAGACCACCCATGATGTTCCACTTGCTGACCAGAGAAGACCAGTCCCGTGTCTCAGTTGTGGCACTCCAGTCCTGTCCTTCAGCACATCCAGCAACACTGCCAGAGACTTCCTGGTTTTTTTGTTTGTTTGTTTGTTTGTTTTGTTTTACATTAAATGGTCAAGGAAGGGGACACTCAGGTTAATCCTGCCTTAACTGTAAATAGCTGTACAATGTTTCTTTTTTATTTCTGTAAATAGTTTTTTCTTCATATTCTTGTTCATGTTAATACAAGTTTAAAAAATGTTAAGTTAATAAAATGAGTTATATTCATTTACTGTTTTTTTTTTTCATTTATTTGGAACAATAACTACATAAAACAATAGAACAATAACTGCATAAAACAATAATAGAACAATACCTGAACACAACAATAACAGAATTAATTTTTTTTTATTTTGAAACAAGTCTTTCAAGTACTGAAAACAGTCTGTCCATTCTCTCCCTGCTCTCCTGTGCTCTACTCTCCTCTGCTTCTCTCTGCTGCCTCGTGTCCTCTCTCTGCATCCTCGTGTCCTCTCTCTGCTGTCTCATGTCCTCTCTGCTGTCTCATGTCCTCTAACACCTCATCCATCAGGTCAAACCAGGGCCAAGTAGCAGCAGTGGGCTTCCCACTGACTCCTGAACCTGAACCTGGATACTTGCAATCCTAAACACAGAGGAAATCAGAAATCACAGCTGACAATAAAAGAAACAATTATCGTTTAAAAATGAACATTTATTAACATGTGCAGTTAAAAAAGTAATTCTTCACTTCTCATATATACATACTTTATACTTTCTTTTTAAGTTGTCCCACTTCTTTTTGGCCTGCAGGGGGCTGACT
>NW_013952496.1:27156-29184 GCF_001266775.1 Austrofundulus limnaeus
CTCTCTCTGCTGCCTCGTGTCCTCTCTCTGCTGCCTCGTGTCCTCTCTCTGCTGCCTCGTGTCCTCTCTGATCAGGTCCATCAGCTCATCGTCCCTGTCCCTTCGCCTCTTTCTCCCTGTTGGTGGCTGACTTCCTCCCTGACTTTCTTCCTCGTCCATCTCCTCTTGGTCACCCACTGCTGCACTTGGCCCTGGAGTGTCCTCAGGGATGGAGGACATTAGGACAGGAGGCGTAATGGAAAGCCTCTGTCCTAACACCTCATCCATMAGGTCAAACCAGGGCCAAGTAGCAGCAGTGGGCTTCCCACTGACTCCTCTCCTGAACCTGGATACTTGCAATCCTAAACACAGAGGAAATCAGAAATCACAGTTGACAATAAAAGAAACACACATCTTTTAAAAATGAACATTTATTAACATGTGCAGTTAAAAAAGTAATTCTTCACTTCTCATATACATACTTTATATTTTCTTTTCAAGTTGTCCCACTTCTTTTTGGCCTGCAGGGGTGTGACTTTACCCTGCAGGCCCATCTTCTCCAGAAGTGTCCTTATAACATACACAAATCCCTTCTTGTAAAAATAGTTTTCATAGCAGAACACAAAAGGAAAGCCAGTGGAACCCCATTGAAAGTATACTCCATTTAAGATCTCTTGTACCTCCATCCCACAGCGGCTGAATTCTTACACCCCGTGAAGAGGTGTTCATTTTTTTCCCCTCAGCTTTATAAAAACTTCTGTCTGCTCCTTGGACCCTAAAAAATAGCAAATAAAAAAGTCTCAAATTAAAAACTAACTTAGTTAGCGGGAATACACGAAAAACTAAAGGACCCGCCATATGAGCTCATTCACGATATTTCTGAGATAAAAATTATTTTAAAACATATAGTATATATGCAAAGGACTAAAGCCTAACAATATAGCCGCTTTTAATTTTCTATTTTTTTACCGGCAGATTTTAATATACTTACATTTAAAACTGTACTCCTCCATCGCCCGCCATTACAAGAAAAAAAATCTCCGGTCGGACCGCAATGCATTATGGGATATGCTGGGTCGGGAAGGATTCATCAGACCTGTCCTTCAAATCGAGGAAAAGGAAGGACGTATTTGTCGGCCGCATCGGAGGAGTCTTTGGTTGTGGACGGCCTTCGTCGCGGCGCTGTGACGTATGCGGCTGACGAATTCGGCCTTCGGAGGACCCGGCCTGCCATTTTGGACACACCCTTTGACATGCAAAATAAATGGATCTTTTCCTGGTGATGTCAGTGAAGGAGGCAAAGTGGTTCCAATAAAATTATTCTGGACATGTTGAAGGTCATGTGACTGTGTTGCAGGGATTTCATTATCCAGTTATATAGACAGCAGAGTTGGTAGTATGGACGCACTGTTTGTGAGAAGTGAACTTTCATTTCTAGGAAGGATTCACCCCCTGGTGTTGATGGCAGCTTGTACCCTGGTTGGTGCCAGTTGCTGATTAATGGAGCAGGATGACGTCGTTTGTTACAAAGAATCTAATACTTGTGTGTGGATGACAGACGCAGACACCAGTGTTCTCTAAAGCTTAGTGTACAACACAACAATCCTTCCTTGGAGTTGTCTGCACAGCAAAAACAGGAGTGTTGAAATTTCAGTGTTAAACTTTTGGGTGTTGAAATAACACTCCCTAGTAATATTTTAACACTTTCTGAGTACACTGACACCCAGTGTTGGTGTTAATTCAGTGTTGATTTCCTCAGTGTTGTCTCAACACTGGACAGTGTAAAATAAGCTCCGCCCACAGTTAAGTCATATAACACTTAACAGTGTTGTTATATGACACCATGCAGTGTTGAAAGAAGTATTCTGAAAAGCCCCGCCCTCTTCCACCTCATGTCAGACAGAGCAGCATTTACCCAGCATTCCTTGCTGAGAAATCTTGTAGAAATGATGTGTTGTTTGTTTATGACTATTTAAAAAGTTCATGAGAGTAAAATTAGTTGTTCTGGTTTGTTTTCTTGTTCAGTTTTATCAAGTTGTTCAACTTTAA
>NW_013952496.1:36344-41958 GCF_001266775.1 Austrofundulus limnaeus
TTACTCCAGATCCAGTATTCACAATTTCAATAAACTTGTTAAAACTGCTTTGGTGTTTGGCTCTGTGAAACTCAATCCCCCATTCATTACAGATATATACATATTTGTTGTCAAAATACCTTTTAGTACATATGTTGTTAAAATAAAATGAACAGTCCAATGATCATTTTACTGCTATGTATAAAGACTGCAAAGGCTGAAAAATCTTGAAGTCTGTGTGAAATTGGAGGTAGTTTGAGGATGAATTTTTAATGCTTTTTAAGCTAAAAAAGGGGGGGTCGTATTATACATGAGATCGTATTATAAACGAATAAATATGGTACATATACAGTAAATATATACAGTACATGCCTGAAACATTACATTAATGCATCCAAAAAAATTTAATATTAATGTTTTAATATTCATTTTGAAAAACATTTTTTGTGAGGTCACCTCCCAATAAATATCATTTTAGAAAATCTAACTTCTCAGTTTTAATCAATATTTTTACTTTTAATACTGTAAGAAAATATGTATTCAATAGACTGAAGTCAATATGAAAACCACCATTATTAAATAAAATGATTTGTAGAAGGAATAAAACCATACAACACCAGAATTCTGGAACCGAGTGAGGTTTATTTCCACCGGAGCTGACAAGGAAACCACACTGCCGAAAAACCAGGAAGTACATCAATTTATACATGATTCTTCATTGCCTGCGTTCGCCCCGTACTGACCTATGACTGAATCACAGGCATTCATACAAAAATCTCATCTACTGTTATCATAACGTTTTAATTATGTGTTATAATTCGGGCATGTAACTAATCTATATCAATCAAAACATAATAGATTAAACATTGTCAACATTATAAAAAGGAAAACCTAAAAATATAGTAAATATAGCTTTTAACATCAGTGCTAACCTCTAATAACTATAAATTTCTTCAATACTTAAGTACATTTTATGTCAGAAATTTACTTTTAATACTTAAGTACAAAAAATATCAGATACTTTAAGACTTTAACTCAAGTCATATTCTTAGAGGAGACTAACTTTTACCAAAGTAATTTCCTGGTAAGATACTTGTACTTTTACTCAAGTATCACTTTGTGGTACTTTATATAACACTGGTCTTCCTATAAGAATTTACATTTTAATCCCCACCTCCAGTGAATTATTCTCTACACCAGGGGTGTCCAAACTTATTCCCTCAGAGGGCCAAAATGAAAATCTACCCAAAGGCTGCGGGCCAAATGCAATAATATAATAGAGGAAATGCTAATACTTCTTAAATGAAGTGCTTTTACTTTTTATGATTAAGCCAAGAGCCAGTGCAGTGGCCCATATTTTGTTTGTTTGTGTTTTTAATCTGTACACTTGCTCAGGCAGGAAAGGACATTTCACACATGGATAAAATATGAGTATTTGCAGTCTTCTAAAGTTTTCAAATCTACATGTGTGCTTAAATCTAATATAAATATCTTCTTTGGATTCTTGTATTTTATTCATAATCTTAATATAATTCAGTGACAAAGTCAGCTATCTGTGCCACAGTCCCTTATTTAGTCATTGGGCCATTGGATGTAATTACTGTACATGGAAATACAGAGTTTCTACAGAGGATGACAGGCAATTAAAAACTACTGGTGGGCCAAATCAAATGGCTTGGCGGGCCAATTTTGGCCCGCGGGCCCCACTTTGGGCACCTCTGCTCTACACAGAGGAGTGATGAGAAGTTCCTCTTTCTCTGAAACTTCTGAAACTCACACATCATGATTATTCCATCCAACTCTTATTGTAGAATAAATATTAATTTTTGTTACAGAAACATATACTGTTTGTTTTAACCTGTCATGCTCCTGTTTCACCCCTGAATCTCCACAGCTTCTCTGCGCTGCACCACGCTGCTCTGACCGGGACCACCGAGCTGCTGTCTCTGCTGCTGGAGGCCCAGGCCACAGTGGACATCAAAGACATCAACGGTACCAGAACCGCTTCAGCAGCTGACCCAGAGTCAGCAAACACACTCACAGCTTCACAGCTACAGGGAGGAAAAAACGAAAACATGAAAAGAAATTCTGCCTTAACAAATCATATGGGGATTAGGCTGATCCTGAAACTTCCTTATCAGCTTAGACACTCTGTTGAAAAGAAGTTTTACTTATAAAGAAAATGTGTTCTCTTTGAAGTTTTGGTCAGTTGCAGTGGTCGCACTTCTGCAGTACATTTTCTCCGACCTCAGCAATGACTAGAATGAAAGTCAGAGCTCAGTGAGCCCAGAGCCACAAACTGTCTGCTGGTTTTCACTTCAGCTGTAAACTGTTGAGGAACTTACTTCAAACGTTAATCTGAACTTTTAGCTTATCTGCTTGTTTCCCAGTTATGGAAAACAGACTATTAAATTCAGTTTATCTGCAGCATCCAGTGACAGAAGCCATCTCAGGGCAGTATACAAGAAAAACATTCAAATCAGAAATCCTGTTCAGTACAAAGATCCAGACTCAAATTACATTCACGTCAATTCCAGCTACAACAAAAAACATTCACAGACTGTACATAATGAAACATCCTTTAATAACAATAATTACAGTTAGTCAAATATACAGAAGCAAGCAAATCTGTTAGATCTTCGCTTTATTGTAGTTAGTCATCCTGAGCAGAAAGCTGGTGAGGAACAGGAAGAAACCTGCAGCAGAAAACAGAGTGAGGACATGTGGTCAGTTTTTCCTCCAGCAGTCTGAGCCTATAGCAGCAGAACTAAGGAATAACGCAGGAAACCAACCATAACTATAGGATTTATCAAAAAAGAAAGCTCTGCCTCCCATTCTACTTTTAGAAACTCGAGGAACCACAAGTAAACCTGCAGTCTGAGAGTGAAGTGCTCTGATCTTTAGTTCAGGGGTGGTTGTGAACAAAGCACCTGTACAGGTAAAGCTGGATGATAATTCTGTAATGATATATACAGTATATTGATACACATGTTCAATATCAGCAGAAAACATGTCTGATATAATATTGAAAATTTCACTGGTTATAAACTGCAAACTGTTGACAACTCCCTGAATAAACTAGCATCTTTCAGCTAAACAACACAGAGAAAGCTAAGATTTACTTTCAAAATAAAAGCTTTAAGAGGTTACTATGGGACAAATGCCAGTTTAAAAAGTAATCACTTGCACTTTATTTTTAAATGGTTTCTTTCTCCCTCTTGTCGGCACATTCCAGCGACAGAGCACTAGCTTGCTGGACCAGTCCACCATTATAGGTTAATATGAAAATAATTATTGATTTAGGATGCAGCTACACTGAAATGGGGCATCTAAAAACTGAAGAGGGTGTCAGTACGATTCCCCAACAGCTAAAAGCCTGCAGCCAAACAACTAGAAAGAAGCCTGTGGAGTAACTGGCAGTAGCAGTTCCACGTTTCTCCACTGTGCCTCATAACTGCTTATAAATAAAATAAAACAAGAAAATGAGTGCAAAAGGAAATTGTGGATAAATTGTGGAAATGTCACCGTCACCAATTTATCAGACCGATGTTGTCTAAAACTAATGATTGATATCGACCAGTGTGAAACTCTTATGTTGTGATATGTTTTATGACCTCATCGCCCAGCCCTATATACAGGTAAATCACTGTAAGGGAACTAAATGAAGTATTGCTACCAGGTTTCTGACTCTTCATTACTTCTTCAAATTCTCTAATCCGTATTCTGTATACCTCTGTCATATTTTTGGATTTAAGTTGTATTCATAGCAATGATCCTAATATCTCTGAAAACTGCATGTCCTTGGTGTTTTCCTCAGGGATGCGTCCGCTCCATTATGCAGCCTGGCAGGGTAAATCTGACTCGGTCTTACTGCTGCTGAGAGCCGGTGCTTCAGTCAACTCCCCTTCACTTGACGGACAGATCCCCTTACACCTGTCTGCACAGTATGGGCACTATGAGGTGGTGAGTGCAGACACACACAGAAACCACTGCTGCCATTTCTCTGAAGTTTAAGTTTGGTCTCAGCTGGTATCATCCAGCATCAGTACCATCATTATCCACAGAGTCCTCTGCTTTAATGTCGTTTGTTTGGCTGCTGGATTATTCTAAAGAATAAACAAACACCTCCAGCTGAAATGCAACCCACCTCTTTAGCAGAGCACCATTAAACACAACCCTGACAGGACTTCAGCAGGAGCAGCTATCATATGATCCTGCTCTTTGTGTGAAAACAAAACACCAGAACACATGTAGGGGATAACTGGCTGTGCATAATACATGAGATGGGATAGCTTGCAGCATGTTTCACTCTGTCTCTTTGGCTCTCAGTCCGAGATGCTGCTGCAGCACCAGTCCAACCCCTGCCTCATGAACAAGGCGAGGAAGACTCCGCTGGATTTGGCCTGTGAGTTCGGCAGACTGAAGGTACAATGAACATTCACAAGCCTTTTCCATAGCTTGGGAAATCAAGCCAATGATCAAAGTGTTGTACACTGACTGACAGAAACTGTTCAGCACACAGACTGAGAGGTATGGTTTGGACATAATTTCTCCCACATGCAGTCCAGTGATAGGTGTGGAGCAGGAATGTATAGAACAGGCACCAGAGGGTATTTTGGTAGCATCACCTGCGGAGCGACAGTTTTACTGGTTAATGCTGGAGCGTCAGCAGACACAGAGGGCAGTGTTACCAGTGCTTGTTGGAGTCTGATAGAGGTCACATTGCGGATTTACATGAGACTGAATGGTTGTATTGTTCTATTGCTTTGAATGTGGGCTGTTTAAATTTAACTCAGTGTTGGAACCACATGAGGATATGCTCAGATATTGTGAAAGTTCTGATTTACAAAGACAGACAGCAAAAATGCCAGTGTTAATTTCAACACCAACAAAATGTCTGTGTATGTGTCCACACTTGCTGGTGTTAAAATAAAATTTGTGAAAGTGTTAAATTTTAACACCCATTTTTTGCTAATTGAACACCAACCACTGTTTAATATTCAACAATATTGGGTGTCACATTAACATGAAAATGGTGTTAGTTTTAAAATAGAGTGTTAAAAGAAACACCAGCCAGTGATATTCAACAATACTGGGTGTCATTCACATTTCAACAGTGTTAAATATAGAGTTAAAAGTAACTCCAGTGTATTATTACTAACAAAGGAAATTGTGGTGTTTGAATGGTTAACAGACACCACAAGGTGTCAATACAACATAAAATTGAGAGTGTAAATTGAACACACACTGTAAGACGCAATAAGTGGACTTTACTTAAAAAATTTATGCAAACTCGTTGCCTCAAAAAATTCAAGTAATTTGAAATCGATAAAGTTAAGTAATTTAACTTGTACATTATAATTTTGTGCAACTCAGCTAATTTGATTGTTTTAAGTTTGTACAACTTAACTAATTTCATTATTTTAAGTTTGCACAACTCAACTAATTTGATTATTTTAAGTTTGTACAACTCAACTACTTTGATTGTTTTAAGTTTGTACAACTTTCTAATTTCATTATTTAAAGTTTGTACAACTCAACTAATTTGATTGTTTTAAGTTTGTACAACTCAACTAATTTGATTGTTTTAAGTTTGTACAACTCAACTAATTTGATTGTTTTAAGTTTGTACAAC
>NW_013952496.1:43483-45256 GCF_001266775.1 Austrofundulus limnaeus
TCATTAACTAAGGCCTGAAAGACAGCGGGAGCATTGGTTAATCCAAAGGGCATGACGAGGTACTCATAGTGGCCTGAAGGAGTATTGAAGGCCGTCTTCCACTCATCCCCTTCACGGATCCTGACTAAATGGTAGGCGTTGCGTAGGTCTAACTTGGTGAATACCTTAGCACCCTGGATGATATCAAAAGCAGAGGTCATAAGTGGCAAGGGATATTTATTCTTAATCGTAATATCATTGAGACCACGGTAATCAATACAGGGYCGAAGTGACCCATCCTTCTTTCCCACAAAGAAAAAACCAGCCCCGGCAGGGGAAGATGAAGGACGAATAATACCAGCTTTAAGGGAGTCAGAAATGTATGATTGCATGGCCTCGTTTTCTGGTTGAGACAGGGGAAACAGGCGACCTCTAGGAGGTGTGGAACCAGGTAGCAAATTAATGGCACAATCATATGGTCGATGTGGGGGTAAGGAAGTGGCCAAACTTTTACTAAACACCTGTTTAAGGTCATGGTAGCACTGGGGGACATGAGACAGATCAGGTGATAACTCCTTTATTGATTCCTTAGTGGGTGGTGTAAAAGCAGACTTAAGACAATGAGTTAAACAGTAATCAGACCAACTTAGAATGTTATTTGACCTCCAGTCAATATGAGGGTTGTGTCTGCGTAACCAAGTAGCTCCTAATACAATGGGTAGATCGGGAGATTTAATTGATAAAAATTTTATTGTCTCCACATGATTACCACCAATACAKAGTTGAAGTTCTTGGGTTTGTTGGTTGGTGGGGCTTAACGGATGACCATCTAGTGCCACGATTCTACGGAGTGATTCGGTGGGACTCATCTGAATGCCCAGAGACAAAGCAAAGTCAAGATCTATAAAGTCTGTGTCAGCTCCAGAATCAATAAATGGTTTGACTAAGTGATCCTTACCATTAACCCTTAACTGGGCGTTGACACGGGGAAGACGTGGTTCTTGGTACGAGGCTCTGACCTCGTGTGAACTGCCTCTAGAAGATCCTGGTTTGAGGGTGCAGACTTTAGCTTGGTGACCCCTTCCTCCACAGTAYAAGCAAAGACCCTGCTGACTCCTCCTTAATCTCTCCTCCTGAGAGAGCTTGGTCCTTCCAATTTGCATGGGCTCCGCATTAGTTGGTGGTGACGGTGGTAAGGGTCGGGCTTCCAGTCTTTGAATGGGTGAACTAGGACGAGATTTATGAACATAGACTTTTGTACTTTGTCTCACCTCATGGCGGCGCTCCTGTAGCCTTAGGTCAATCCTAGTAGCCAGGTTTTCCAGTTCTCTGAGGGATGATGGGGGATCTCGAGTTGCCAGTTCGTCTTTAATCTCGTCACTTAGTGCCTGCCAAAAAACATCCTGAAGTGCCTCCTCATTCCACCGACTATCAGCTGCGAGAGTGTGAAAGTCAATGATTAAATCCGTCACTCTACGGTTACCCTGGCGAAGTTTAAGCAGAGCACGGGTCGCCTCCTTGTGGGGTAACTGAGGGCTAAAGACATGAGTTAGTTCATGAGCAAAATCACGATACTTGTAACAAATTGGCGAATCCCTCTGCCACTCTGCAGTGCCCCATAATTTGGCTTTACCAGACAGCAATGACACAACATAAGCCACCTTGGACCGCTCTGAGGGAAAAGCTGTAGGTTGAAGTTCAAATTGTATTTCACACTGGGTGAGAAAAGCATGACATTGTGTGGAGTCACCATTAAAGGCTTCTGGTGGGCAGAGCCTGGGTTCTGAGTGAGAC
>NW_013952496.1:47057-49066 GCF_001266775.1 Austrofundulus limnaeus
ATATATATATATACATATATACATAAATTCAGATGTTTGTTGCTGCCATTAGATGTTGTTTGTGCTGGTTTTTAGAACTAAATAATGGTGTTGTTGCTCATTTGGTGGAGACATTTTTTTTGTATTGCACAGTTGGCAGCAGAGCATTTTCCTGGACTCAGTTGAATTTTACCATTAAAGAAGCCACTCAGCACTGTGGGAATTATGTGCAAAGTTCAAGTGACATCAAGCCATCAGAGGAAGTTTAACAGTGTCATCAGGGATGTCTGTGTCTTTCCCCATGTCTCGACATTTTTTTTATGTCCATGCTTATTCAACATGAGAGTTATTTACTTTGCAGCGTGATTTTGCAGAACAAAGTTTAAGGCTGAATTTATAAGTGATTTTTGCGCTTCTTTATTCTTTGCATTTGTTTTCATTAAAAAAAGTTGTTTTATTAATTAATTGAAGCCATCAGGAGGTTGATGTTTTTCATAATTTTGAGTCAAAACACCTAAAAGTTTAGGCTGAATTCAGATCATCTCCATTTCCATCTATGTAACCTTAGATGTGCATTCTGGTGTCAGAGCGGCTGCTGAGCCGATGGAGGTTGTGAATGGTTTACCTTTCAGTTAATGGGCCTTCGGTCTTTGAAGCTTTTTGTTTGTGTGGTGCAAAAAACCTTATCTGATTACTGGATGAGTCCAAGAGGGCCTGAGTTCCTGGCTGCCAGCCTTCAGCCTTGTAGATCTGATTACTCCTCCAGGTAGAGACCCAGTGCAGGAAGCCAAAACCATCTTTGTTTGGTTTCTCTTTGGGGAAAAGTTTTGGCAGCTGCAAGCCGTCTAATTTAGTATTTATTTTCTTGCCCATATTATAACAGATTAAGAATAGATGTGTTCTGGCCTTTGCTTGCACAATGTTGCAGGGTTGTTTAACTCATGCATGTAGAGTTTTTGTGTGGTGGTGTTTCAGTAGCTCAGTGTTCAGCGTCATTGTCTTCCAATCCTGTGGTAGTGGGTTCAAGCATAGTTTGGTCGTGGAAGAACATCTTTTTTTTGTGAATTCCAATTTTGTTTAAAATGTTTTTTTTCCTTTTTTCACAGTCTATTTATCATTGAGCAACTCAAGTCAAAAAGCTGTATTTAAATGTTCAATTGTGCTTTCATAGCTCAGATTACTTGGTGGAAAAATTGCATAATGTGAGACAATAAATATATTTTTTCCTGCCAGGCAGCATCACTGACTGACAGTTTTTCACTGTCTGTCTTATTTTTTATTTCTTTTCTTTTTGAGGAGATAACATAATCAACAACAAAATGGTTTTTTTTAATTTATCATTTGGTTTCACATTGTCCATTTTCCCTTATTTGTTATGAGAAATAAGTACCAATTTGTTGGCACTGAGCTCCATTGTCATGGCAACAACTCTGCCCATAGCCATTGTCATTTGCTCTGTTTATTCAGTGTTTGGTCACAGCTGCTTTCAAAAGCATAATGTTTTTACAGCTAAGTGGTGTCCCGTTAGTGATGACAAAGAAATATTCAGTAATTTACAAAAATGTGTGTACCATATTGTTTTAATAAAATTGTGCCTGATTTAGATTCAGATTTTGACTGTCAGTGTTCTGAATTAGCTAGTAGATAGCCACCCCTGCCAAAGCAAACAAACATAGAAGTCCACAATCCAGCAAGCATCATGACATTTTGGACAGCAGTGAAAGGACAGAGTTGCACTTGAAGAGTTAAAATCACAGCAGGTGAGTTTGGCTGCCGTGGAATTTCAGCTCGTAGAAACACTAATTGCAGTCAGACAGGCCTGGGCTGGCACTTCAAGCTTTACATCCCCCAGACCTCCTGTCAGGCATCCTGTCTGCCTCTCAGACCCATCACTTTCAAAGTCAGCACAACCAGCAGGTTCATTCAGAACAGAACTAGGAAATTCTGTTTCGCCTCAAGGTTTCCTTGTGTTTATTAAACTTTGTTGCAGCAAAATAATAATAATAATAATAACAATAACTTCCAAAATA
>NW_013952496.1:49590-53915 GCF_001266775.1 Austrofundulus limnaeus
CAGTGGAGGAGTGGAGCTTAAATACTGGTGATAACAGGTGAGTGGAATGAGCTTGATTGTGGTTTCTGTGACGGGAGGGGTGAAGCAATGAGTGAAAAACTTGGCTGTGAGAAACTATGACGTGAAGTGAAGGCAGGACAGACGTGGTTCATGACAGCTTTAAAAAAAACTATAATCTTTAGGGAGAAAACAACATACACGTTTCAGGCTTCAGCTGCTTCTCTTTTAATTCACTTTAAATAGAGCAACATCTAAAATTGGTAAATTGAGTTCTGGGTTTGTTGCTTTGATTTGTTATCCTAGCCATCCAATCAAATCGCCTGATAGAGGTGGTTGTGGCTCAGGAGAAAAGCAGTTGTCAGTCGGAGAGGTGTCAGTTTGATTCTGGCTTTTCTCACCACTTGAGCAAGACACTGAATGTCCCCAATCTGCATATGAATGACTGAATGTGACTCATAGTGTAAAAGCACTTGGTATAATTTATAGTTCACTTGTCTGATCTTGTGACTGATGGTTGCTACAATTTCAGTCAGGGTCACCTGTTGACAGACTTTAACTTGTAAAGCTGTAAATCCTTCATTAGTTCACAGAAACCTCAAAGTTTAGCAACTGATTTTATTTAGAAAGTATCACTAAAGATGCCAAAATTCTGGACAGTGTTGTGATTTGAAGGATTTTCTGTGCATGTCAGAAGTACTATCATTTGGTATAATAGCAGCTGGCTGCAGAATTATTTGTGTACAATTGCCTGCGACATGTTATTTTCCATAACCAGTAACTTTTTCACAAAATAATTTAGAAAAAACAGGGGAAAATGAGTTGAAAACTGTGTGGTGAGAATAAGCTGCTATGTGTACTTCTGCCTAATATCCTTTTGGACACCTTTTGTTCTAAATAGATGTTAAATTATACTTTCCCGTTTTTTCTGTAAAGGGTAAATAATATGGGCTAAAAGGGGAAAAACAGAACATTTACAAGCTGTCCAGTCTTGCTACATTATCCTGAACAGCTGCAATCCTTACAGCAACAGCTGTTTTCCCGTGTGGCAGACAACATGGATGCCAAATGATTTCCACCTTGCTGCTTTTGCCTGCAATGTGTTTGGAGAAACTTGTCCTTTCTTGCAGAGGTAATTGCTGTTTGATATTGACTCTGCATCCGGGAAAATATTTTGGTGGGGTCAGACCGTAAGACATAAAAATGCTTGTACAGCGGGACTTGGCTGGTGTATTTATAGTCTTGAGTCACTCGCCTGAAGATTTGACTCTGGTTTTGAAAGTATGATTACAAACTGTTTCACCGATGGGTGGCACGAATCGAGGGGAAACACGCGAACCCTATCATTATGTCCCACCTGGATTCCCATTTTTAAAAATATATTAACAGATGTCCCCAAGCAAAAAATACTTTAGACCAGTCTTTTGCTGTTCAGTCTTTATATATATATATACACCTTTTTATTTAAAAACAGGGACAATATGCAGTATGCATTAGCCATAAAAGGAAAGATGCACTGTATCACATCTCATCCTCTTCCCAGATTAAAGAAATACATATACATTAGGACCTATCAAGGCTCAGTTTCAAGTCTTTCAGTTTCAAGCTCAGTCTTTGCTTTTTATTCTTCAGGAGAGAGTGAAAAACCTTGTTTGCTGGTACTGGTTGATGACACACAACATGAGGAGGAAGAAGAGCTCCGTCTTGTGTTGGGGAGCCCCAAGAGTGCTTCTCCGTTCGGAGCTTTGATTGGGAAGCAGAATGAGACACTCATTAAGATAAATGATGATGCAGACAGTAAGAATGCTTTGCTTTCTTTTTAAGAGTTGCTCATAAGAATAGACCTGCTTAAAACAGTTATGGGGAGAATTTTAGTTAAATATTACTTCTTTTGTTTTAGATCTGGTTATAACATCGCTATAGTGGGAACGGTTTCAGAGTTATAACATTTTGGCTGTGATATCTGATATCTTTGTAATGTGACAGTTTACCAGCATGATAAAAATGAAATGAAATATTTTTTTGTTTTTTTTTTCAGAGCCTATTATTAGTTTTGGGGAGACCAAATTTAGTGTGAATGAACCAAAGGAAAAAGGTCAAGTCTCTGTGGTGAAGATCCCTGTCTTGCGTGTTGGAGACACCTCCAAAGTTTCTGTTGTTCGAGTTCACACCAAAGATGGATCGGCTACCTCTGGGGAGGACTACCATCCAATTTCCGAGGGTAAATATTATTCCCAGCTTCTTTTATCAGGCAACCAGCCGAGTGGATTTTGCTGGAAAATATTTGTCAAATTTCTCTCCTTTCTCCTGCAGAAATCGTGTTCAAACAGGGTGATGCAGAGCACTATGTGGAGGTGGAGGTTTTATACGATGGTATCAGAGAAATGAGAGAGGCCTTCACTGTCCATCTTAAGCCTGATGAGAACATGGTGGCAGAAACTAAGGTTAAATTTATTTGCCACAGCTTTGCGAAACAAATCATTTGTTTTCCTTGAATAACTCTATAATTGGTCTGTTGGCAGACGAGCAAAACCATTATTTACATTGAAGAGCCCAACAGCATGGCAGATGTCACGTTTCCCTCTACACCCAGAGTAGTTTCTCTGTATCATTATGATGACATCAGAAGTGGGGACTCCCTGCCTCTGGCTGGATACCCTGCCATCTGTGTCACTGTACGTCTTAATAATTATTAAGCCAAAAGCCAGTAAATATTTGTCTCCATTGTTGATTGTTGTTTCTGTCGTTCTTTCATATGCAAACATTATTATTTTTTTCTTTCAGGCTTGCAATCCCAAGTATCCGGACTATGAGAAAACGGGGTCTATTTGTGTAAGCGAGAACATCAATAACACACTGACTCGCTATCGTTGGCTTGTGAGCGCTCCCACAGGTCCAGACGGTGTCACCAGCCCGATGAGGGAAGTTGATTTTGACACTTTCTTCACCTCCTCCAAACTCATAACTTTGGACTCAGTCTATTTCCAGGCTGGTTCTAGGGTCCAGTGTGCTGCAAGGGCTGTCAACTCTAATGGGGATGAAGGTCTAGAACTTAGTAGCCCCATAGTGTCAATCAGCACAGACAAAGGTGAGTTCAGCCTACTTGGCCTCACTCATGCAGAAAATGAAGTACTGTATATTTTTTTCAGAATTCTTCTTGGAAACTAAAAGTTTTTTTAATATATATTGCCTGGTTGCAGGAATGTGTCAGCCTCGTGTTGCAGGCACAGTGGGGGCTGAACCTTTCTCTGCCAAGCTGCGATACAGTGGAGCAGAGGATACAGACCACCCCAATCTCATCAAATTAACTGTCACCATGCCTCACATTGATGGTGAGAACAACAGCTGTTTACTTCTGATGGTTCCTCACTAAACTTAGAAACCAACTGATTTGAAAACATCAATTAAGTCAAAAGTCTTGAAAGTGGTTGTTTAACATATCACTAGTATAACACTAATTCATTTTTATTAAGTAGCTTTCTTTAGTTTATGACACTTTTACATTTCTACTTTCGTACCACTCGTTTCCTCCTACAGGAATGCTGCCTGTCATGTCAACCCGACCTCTTTCTAACTTTGAGCTGACTCTGAGCCCTGATGGGACCCGTGTTGGCAACCATCGCTGCTCCAATTTGTTGGACTATAACGAGGTCAAGACCCGCTACGGATTTCTTACTGAGGCCACCAAGAATCCCGAAGTGATCGGCAATACAGAGCCTTACCAGTATGACAGTTCTCTAAGAGGGGCTGGTACGTTAAGGTTCTACAGGAACCTCAACTTGGAGGCTTGCTTATGGGAATTCACCAGTTACTATGACATGTCCGAGCTCCTCAGTGACTGTGGAGGCACCATTGGGACTGATGGACAGGTAAGGTGCTCTACATTTGAGCTTCAGCTCGCATTTTATTTCTGGAATTGCAACAAGCCAATAAAAAAGCATGTCCTCCCTTAGGGGCAGGAGTATAAACTCAGTAGTTATTGGTCTCACCAATAAAAAAAGTTTTTTTTTTTCATTTCTTTTTAAAGGGTTGCTGCCAACTTTTATTTTTGTGAAATATTCTAAAGCAGTGGTTCCCAAACTTTTTATCTTCTGACCCACAAACTATCCATGGCAAAAACTTGTGACCCCAAATTTTACTGCTCTGAGTACACAAACTTTGTTAATAACCCTAAAAACACAGGCTTTTTGACAATCTAAACTGCTTGTACACAAATATAAATACTTATTTATACTTATTTTGTGTTTTTGTAATAGTTATAGGGAAAATATTACATGAGCAATTATTTTATTACCCTTTAAATTGATTTCTGGAGATTATCCAAGGTG
>NW_013952496.1:54110-63014 GCF_001266775.1 Austrofundulus limnaeus
TCACTCCTTTGTAACAACTAAGGCAAAAATGTAATTAATTCAGAAAATCTTTTCAGGACCCCAACTTGATGTTTCGGGACCCCACTTTGGGTCCCAACCCCAACTTTGGGAAACACTGTTCTAAAGCACCTATTAACCTGTAAAGATTGCATCTATATTTATGTGTAGACTCATGCTATGAATGTAGTGTCTAATCCAACACTTGTCAAAGTGGTAAGACAATATAATCTGAAAAAAAAAAGTCTTTATTTGTTCTTTTTGCAGTATGTTACACTCAGTGCTGGAGGGTGGAGAAATCTTAAATCTCCCCCCGGCCTTCTGGCACACATGCCTTACAACCCTTAACATTTGCATTCACCTTGGAAACGTGTCCTTTGTTCACATTGAGTTAATTAAGGTAGAAAGTTGATAAAGAAGGTCCAGAAGAATTCATGAGGGCACGTCATGGTGAAAACTTTACCTAGTCCCCGCTGAGAATTATTAATTCAATTTGAAAGCACAGATGAATATATTTTCTTCTCCCGGCAGAAGTTTTCATATAAATTGATTTTCTTATTATAATATGAGTTTCTCGTTTTACATAGCTTCAGGTTTGTTTTAATAACAACGGCATCAGGAAGGTGAGAGAAGTATCCATCAAAAAATTGAAATGTGTTGACTCTAGCCACATAATGTAAGAATGAATACACTTGTCTTGACAAGTCTGCTGTCAATTAAATAAACTGCTTCAGCCAAACATCTACTACACAATAAAAGATGAACATGCTGACTTTCTTTTTTTTTTCATTAAGTTACAACCGCAGCGATATTTTGGTCAAATTAATAATAAGTAGGCAGACTTTTTTAATCAGCCTGTTCAAAAAAAAAATGAAAGAAGTTCCTCAGTTTTATTTTCAGGATCTGTAGGAGTGGATCAACAGAAAAAGGAACAGCCTTTGTTTGTGGGTGCCCTGTGACCCAAGTGCTTCTCAAAGTAGGTAGGCCGGCTGATTGGAGACAGCTTAGTGTAGTCCAAGACTAGTGTCATGTCACAGTGCAAGTCTTCGTGCACAGCTTAACAAGACCACAGGAATCTATTAGAGCCCAGCAGGCTGTGTCAGAAGGCCATTCAGCAAATCATTTGCCTCAGCTCTCAGTGCCCAGAGGCGAAGGCACGTCTCCACATGAACACAAAGCCGGTGCAGGCAGGTATTTCTGTCAGGTCAGAGGAAAGTGCAGATACCAAAGAGGACTTGGACCTTTTTAAGAGAGAATGAAACACTTATCATAACACACACATTTTTTTTTTCCATTTGCAGAGTTGAAACTGATTGTTAGGTTAATATGCAGTATTTCATCTGTAATAGTTGGAGACCATGAATCCTGTGCTGAATACTCAAAAATGTTAGCTAGAAATCATGAGGAGAACTACAAGTAATTGTTGGCACAAAGTGTGATAAATTGTGTGAAATGTGCTTTAAGTTAAGTAAAGTTTTAAATATTTGCTTAATCTGTTGACTTGGTTGAGTCAACTCCAAACATAAATCAGATGAGAGCAGTTCTATAGTGTGTATTAAAATATTGCATTCTTATTGCATCCAGGTTTTTTTGTAATTATTATTGTGTCCTAATTTTTGAAAGCAACAAAATAAGTGAATAAAATAAGTTTAGTCTGAATTCACACATCATGCTGTTTTCATTGCAGGTGCTGAATCTGGTCCAGTCTTTTGTGACCCTCAGAGTTCCACTGCATATGTCCTATGTGTTTCATTCCCCCGTGGGAGCAGGAGGATGGCAGCACTTTGACTTACAGACAGAGTTGAGACTCACTTTTGTGTACGACACTGCCATCTTATGGAGGGATGGGATCGGTAGTCCGTCAGAGGCTGAACTACAAGGCAGGTTTCAGTGGCGGTTCTGTTGGGTGTTTTTGTGTTTACTGAGTCACCAGATCTGAATGGTCTGTCGCTGTCTTTGCAGGTGCTCTTTACCCAACCAGCATGCGTATAAATACCCAGGGACAACTGGTAGTTAACTTCCGCACAGAGGCTCGATTCAGAGGCCTGTTCGTGTTCGATCACCCAGGTACAGTTTGTCATTTTGAAGTTGTGGAGTCTAGAATAAACATGTATGATTTTGATTTATAGTGTACCATATTAGACTGAAACAAACGCAAAAAAGCAACAGAATTAAATACATGTTAGTTGTTGGGGTCGTGTTATGTTCTGCTTTAAATTTCTTTTTCTTTTTTTTTTTTGCTCTGTTTGTTTTATCAGCCACATTACTCACTTCCATGGTCATGTGTCCGGACCACCCCGGTTTAACCTTTAACCTCAGCCTTGTGAGGAGTGAGCCAACCTACAATCAGCCTATTCAACAGTGGACGTTCAGCTCGGATTTTGCCGTAAGGAAACTTCTATTTTTATCACGAGAAATAGTTGAATTATTTTCTTTTTCTTTTGATTATTTTTTTGTGACTGGTTCCTTCTAAATGCAATTTCTTTTGCCAGGTGCGTGATTATTCAGGCGTCTACACAGTGAAACTGATCCCCTGTACGTCTCCTCCAAACCTGGAGTACAACATCCCTCTGGTCTGCAGTCCCAGAGAGCCGCTCACCTTCGACCTGGATATTCGCTTTCAGCAGGTAAATTTACCTTATTATAAAAATAAATAATATGGTAAAATCAGGTACATGTGTTCTATTACACCCAGTTTGTTTGTTTTTGCATGGCATGCGTTGTATTTGTTTTTGATGGTGAATATGATTTTGAACATTCTTGGCAAATCATTCATTCATAAAGCCCCTGTGAATCTAAAACATGTGACAAAGCCTGACAACCACAGCATCTGTGTCTAATTTATTTAATTTAACAAAGAAAATCTGTTCATACAGGGAGAGGCTGGGGAAAGAACGGAGATGAGCTGCATCTAAATTAGACTAACGGGGCGGGGGTGCGGGGGGCATGCAGGAAGCACAAAGCAGACGTATAAACATCGCTAACAACCGGACAGCGACGGGCTAAAACTAGATGAGCTCTGGGTTCTTTCAAAAATGAAGTTTCTCTTTCAGATTTCTGCTTTCAACTGTATTATACTTGTTCTTGAGCTGATCAAATATTCAATCACCCAAGCATCAAAGACATTCAAGGTCATGACAAAATCCATCCAACCAACCAACAATTATCTGTGGGGCAGCAGCTTGAGCGTGGAGGCTCAGAAATCTCTTTCCTCATCCACCTCTTCACCAGCTGAGTGACATACCGTATTTATTCAAGTATAATACGTAAAATTTAATCCATAAAATCATCCATAAAGTTGGGGGGTAGTATTATACTTGGATAAATATTTTTACTTATGTATTTTAACTGAAATATTGGCTTCATCCAGTCCGGAAATGAAACCGTGTTGTAAAAAGCAGTTGAAACAAGCTTACCTCTGACACTCCTCTGTGCTTCAGAGCGAGATAATAATCCAGGCAGGCGACATGATGTGAAAAAAAGTGTGTGGGGTGGGGGAGTATTCCTGCACCTTAGTAATGATAGCAAATTAATGACATTAGTGTGTAACCGGGCCGCTCCTCGAACAACAACAAACACATGTTCGTCTGTAATGGCGGCCACCTACCGGTGTTCTGAAAAAGTTTGTATCCCAGAAAAACGTTTCCCCACCAGAGGGGGCGCTTGCGAGTAGGAAGTAATCTGCTTTTCCCCCACAAGATGGCCCAAATCTCTTGTGAAGTCTCTGACTTTTGTGTTAGAGCATCCTGGTGGACTATGTGTAAAATGCCAGAATTCATATGATTCTGCTACAGCTGATACTGTATATATTTGTTGTCTAAATACCTTTTAGTACATATGTTGTTAAAATAAAATGAACAGTCCAATGATCATTTTACTGATATGTATAAAGACTGCAAAGGCTGAAAAATCTTGATGTCTGTATGAAATTGGAGGTAGTTTGAGGATTAATTTTTTATGCTTTTTAAGCTCAAAAAAGGGGGGGTCGTATTATACATGAGATCGTATTGTACACAAATAAATACGGTATTCTCTCCAGTGTCTCCTGGCTCTTTCCCAGAGTCTCCTTTCAGGTCGAGTTTGGTGTGATAGTAGCTTAGAATCCCCCTCAACACACTGACTGAGTGCTAGCATAGTTGAAAAACTCTGTGTTACATAAGATCATACAAATGATCTTACAAGGTTTTGACTAAAACGACTTTTCAGCATAAGAGGATTCTCTAGCATGAAGTAAATCTTTCTCACATCTTTGTGTGTTTTTTTTCCTTACTTTGTTAATACCTCCATGTGATTGTAGGTCAGTGATCCAGTGGCTGCTGAGTTCAGTTTAAACACACAGATGATCTTACTCTCCAAACGGACGCTCTGGCTCTCAGACGGTTCCATGGGCTTTGGACAGGAGAGCGACACTGCCTTCTCACAAGGTAAAGTACAACAAAAACACAGCGTTCCAAAAGTAATGGAAATCAAACAGATGTTTTCTTGTTTTTTGCTGCTTAGCTTAGCGCTCTGAATGTCTTTCCCTTATTTTGATCAAAAATAAATCGCTGTGTGCATTTTGTTTTTGTTGACTTAGCAGATCCTTTCTCGTTCATTTTCTATCTCTGTGAAATAAATAGAAAATAAAATAAGGCCTCTGTGAAGTGTCTTTTTTGGCTTCCTTTGCATCATCTTTCTAAGCCAGTAAATTAAGAAAGCAAGAATTCAACATGTTTTAGCAAAGTTTTGAAAAACTTTACAATTTCACGTTTTTCATTCATTAAAAATCTGTTTCTCTTGTATCAGGCGACACTATTTATGGCAGAGTGATGGTGGATCCAGTGCAAAACTTGGGTGACTCCTTTTTTTGCAACATAGAGAAAGTCTTCCTGTGTACAGGAGCTGATGGGTATGTTCCAAAATACAACCCCGGCAACTTTGAGTTTGGCTGTCTGGCTGACGCTCCGTCTCTACTCTACAGATTCAAAATCATTGTAAGTAATAAAGTAATAGTTCTGTGCTTCGGTTCTGTTCAAACCTCTATATTCTTTTTTTCTGTGATTCTGTCACTCCAGGATAAGGCTCAACCGGAGACCCAGGCCCGCTCATTTGGCGATATAAACTTTAATGCTTTCCTGGCAGTGGATGACCCCGGTGCATTACCTTTAGTGAGACAACCTGGAGCAGATGGTTTCAGAATAGATTCTACTGCTTTGTTTCAGGTCAGTAAAAAGGTTAAATATGGTAAGCATATTCAGTGTACGCACTCTTATTATTCACTCATATATCAATAAAATCCTGTGGCCTTTTATGAAGGTTTTATTTGGCTACTTGTAAATCAGATTTGTTCTGTTTTCTGAAACAAGTATGATCATGAAAATCTTCTGCACGAACAGTATGAATATCAATAATTACGATTTGGTAATATTTTTGGAGGTTTTATAAAGTGAAGGTTTTGTTTTTTGTTTTAACAAGGTGGAAAAATAGATTCACTGACCAGCTAGTTTCTATGTCTCAGCAGAAAGTTTGCTGTGAGTGAGTAATCCTGTCTCCATGTTAGCTGGTTTCTAATGGCCTTGGATCACAGAGCATGACTCACAGCTTCAGCCTTTTATCGTGTCCAGATTGCTGCTTCTAGTCACCGAGTGTGTTTTTTGGCTTTAGAGGAAAAAGAATCATTTGGTCCACAGGCAGGAGGTGTCCTTCACTGGTGTGAAAGCTTTTTCTGTTCTTGTACAAAATTGCGTATCGACCGAACACATTTTGTTTAAAATGGGGTTATTTCATTGAGTTTAGTTAGTTTCTATGTAACCAAATAAAAACTTAGCACTTACTTTCTACGTTTATTGAGTTTGCAGCAATATTTTTTTTATCTTTCATCCATCCAAAAAGTACAAAAAGAAAATGAAAATTCAAAAGTCATTTGAAAGCAGAGGGATTTTAGTTGACTTATGTGTTCCCAGTTTAAAATGAACACCTTAATGCCTGCCTGGGTTTGCTCAGCACACTGATGAAAAATGAGCTGGCTTCAGCAGCAAGACAGGACCTAGGGTCTTTCACAGAGGGTTCTCAACCCCAACCACTGATATAAATGGAAGCCTGAGTACAAGTGGTGATATTAAACAGTACGTGTAAACAAACTCATCCCAGTTTGGAGTTTGAATCTACTGCTCCACTGTGACATCTAGTGGTTTTACAAAGGCTTAGAAACAGATAAAATATTCCAGCAATGAATTCTGTGAGATATTCTGTCCAGTTGGTAGCCACCTCTGCCCCCCACCCCCAACATAAACAGACAGACAAACCATTATGGGGTCTTTTGTTCTTGCCAGGTGGCTGCGGGGAGAGAATGGTACATCCATGCCATCTACACCGTCCGTTCCCGGGACAATTCTAATCGTGGCATCGGGAAAAGAAGCCTGGAGTATCATGTGTTGAGCCAGCACTTGAATCCGCTTCAAAAGGGTCAGCTTCGCGCCCGAAGATCAGTCGACGACGTGCCAGACATAGTAACGAAGATCGGTGAGAACAACAACCGTGGCACCAACATCCTGCACATCGCTCTGGACCGCAGCAGTCAGCGGAGGACGAGCCCGGGCGGGGAAGTTTTCACAGAAAAAAACATCCCCAGTGCGGTCAACCGAAAAGACAGCGACAACGTACTGGTGTTAATCATCGGCGTGTTTGTTGGACTGCTCCTCACTGTGCTCCTTATCATTTTAGTGGTGTTACTGGTACGAGCCAAGCAAGGGAAGAAAGAAGTGCCCACTAACTCTAACAGCTCTGAGCCCATGGTGACTCAAGGCCTCGGCAGCACAGACAGTTCTGAGGTCTAACCGACTACTGATTGAGAGATTATCTGATCCTTTTATTTTGCAAGTGCCTCATATTTAGCTGAAATTCAAAAAAGAAAAAAAAAGGACTGTGTGAACTGCTAGAGCCTAGACACTATTCAGAAAAACTACTTGAAATACTGCAGCACTTCCAAAGCCAGGGGGTGATTTGGACCTTAAGCAGGAGATGGACAGTGAGTGTTAGCAGCTGTTACAAGGCACTTGTCAAGCTGTCAGCTCGCACTTTCTGTTATTGATCGGCTTTTGTTGCCAACCGATCCAAAACAAAGGGTGTTGTTTTGTTTCCAAAGGTGCTACAGGAGATTCCTCTTAACTTGAATGGCATTGGCTGTTTTGCTGATTAGGTCGAGAGAAGATGGATAGTTTTTGCTTACTGCTGTAGTTATTAAACAGACTTTGTACATTTAGGCGCACCAAGACACTAATTTGCTTTCACTGAGAAAGTGTATCTCTTTGTCGTCAAGATTTAGTTGTCTTTAGTTTCGGTGTGTGCCTAAGAAGTTCCCAGGATTCTGAGGATTTTTTTTAATTATTATTATTGTAAAATGTTTGTCCTGTGTGATCAGTAAATCGTGTATTCAAATGAAAGAAAAATCATTTGAATGGAAATTGCTGTTTTTTTATGTTTTGCATGCATATAATTATTGTATTCTGAAAAGTTTAAATGATTTGAACTGAATTTGTGGAACTGCGTCTAATCTGCTGTGTTTCAACCAGGCTGCATCTTACTGTATTTCCAAGTATTTATCAGTCGCTTAACTGTTATTGTGACTTTTTCTTCCTAATATCTAGTTGTTAAAACAATGTATGATTTCAAGCTTTTATGATTGACACGTAGCACTAGATCAAATCAGAAGAGAGAAACCATTTTGTAAGAAGATTATTATTGAAGCAACTTTAAAGACAGCTGGTCTGCAGTGTACAGAGTAACATAGTAAAAAGGTTCAAAATCAACTATTTCCCAGAAGAACCATTTTCACACTTGATAAAAGAATTTGTACACTTTGTTTGAGTGTTGACTTGTGCAGCTCTGTAGAGAAAACCATTATAGTAAATTCCTTTCACAGCAATGCTTTTAATTATTTGTAATCACATTTCACATAAAGGGAAAAATGTTTTATTATGTATTTGTGTTATTTTTGTGAGAATTCTCTATAAGATTTTTAGTATTAAAATTAAGTTATTTTTCAGTGCATTGATTTTTTTCATAAATCATTTATGTATTCCTCTCTCCTGTCTTTTTTTACATAACATGGTTATTATATGAATACCATGTTTCTCAAATACTGTGTAAATATTGTAAAACTTTCAACAAGCTTTATGTTTACTTGTGCTTTTTTTCTCATATCAAGGCACAGAATCTGAATACCTCTTCTTGCTATTATAAACACTACGTTTTCTTTTGTCTGTTTTAAATATGTTGGGGTTTTATGCAGTTTTATTTTGAGATTGAAAACAATTCTATGCAACCTGTAATACCTTTATTTCATGTTAGTCAAGTACTTTTGGTTCATGCAACCAGTTAGTCCTGATTTCACTCCATAAAATTTTTTTGTTGATCTTTGATCACATTACAATGCTTTTTTATTCCACTCTAATGCTTTGAGTGCATTCTTAGAGTTTTATGTACATTAATGTATGTATGTACTGTGTATTTTACATAAAAATGTACCATTTGGAGGATTTGGGAAACGGCTGTTGTTAAAAAGGCATACTGCATTTACTGTAAGAATTTGTAACATAGACCTAAAGCACAACCTGGTCTGAAAATAAATACTTTTTCAAAAAAATAAGTTTCAATTTAATCATTTTACAGATTGCATGTGATGCTGAATATGGGCAGTTCTGAGGTCAAAAATACATTCAAGTGTATATTATTGCACATCTGTTATTTTATCAGTTATATTTATTTTAAAAAATTGATTGTTGTACTCTGACTCTGGTGCCACATTATTAATGAAATGATATACTTGAAACCATGATAAGGAAAAGTGGGAAAAAAAACTAAAATTGTTGTATGTGCTGAAATTTCTTTGTACAAGTTTAGCATGTTCTTCATTCTAACGCTTACAAG
>NW_013952496.1:63039-82892 GCF_001266775.1 Austrofundulus limnaeus
AGATGAAACAATTTAAAAACTGTTATTCTCTGCTTAAACAAACATTACCTCTGAATTTCGGCATTTATTACAAGGCTTACTTGACGTTGCCATTGGCTAACAATTCAGTTTGGTTTATTTTCCCCATATTCATGTTTTTATTTATTTATTTATTTTGCAAAGCTATTTCAAATGGTAATTGTTTGATTTAAAACTATAAGATCATTTCACCTCAGACCACATCAAGCACAGATGATCTCTTAGTGTGGGTGTGGTCACGTTTGTGTTGCTCTATATTTGCACCCACAACTAACAGTGATGTCATCAGTGGTGATCACTGAAGCATGATAGAAATTTTAAAAACAGCAGATACTTTTCCCCCCGAACAAAACAAACAAACCTTGTTTTCCTCCAGGAATTTCAGTTTGATGGAGACGTCACTACGAAGTCTTTCATATTTCTCTCTGTGGTGCTGGTACTCTTGCTGAGCCATCTCAATGCGAACCATGGCAGCTGCATCCCTCGGGCCCAAGCTTAACTCCTCCAGATCAGAACGATACGCATCAAACTCAAGTCTGCACACATCAACAAATGAAAATAATAATAATAATAATAATATATAAGCAGACATTTACAGACCAAACCTCTAATACTTAATTCTGAACCAAGATGTCAGGATTTCTCACCTTGCATTTTCATACTGCTTGATAGTCATCAAAGTATCCTCCATTGTTTTATTGACCAGGGTGTTCACACTGGACACGAAGAAGTTGATGGCACCAAGCAGAGACTCACCGTTCTTGCACAGCAGCTTTTGTGTTTCTGCATTGTACCCAAATTCATCCTGCACACGAATACGGACGTTTTACCTACAAATTTCAAACGATCCACATGAAGTGTTTCGTCAGTACCGCACCTGCAACTCTGGTGACTTCTGGCTCAGGTCGGTGAAGGTGTCACCTAGAGCCTGTTGCGTCTGCACCATGTTTTGAAAGTGAGTGATGAGCGCTGTTGCCAGTCTTAGGATGCTTTCGTACTTGCTCTTGGTATCCCTCAACACGTCAATCTGAGCTTCCAGTTCCAGGTCCACTGTTCGAGAACCTCTGCCAAACTTCTCTGAGAACATCTGCTTTGTACACTAAAAAAGTGTAAAGCGAATAAAAATTACATTAAGCACAGTGTACATTTTAGCACATATCAAATGAAATAAACCAAAGTATACTTAAATAAACAGAACAGATATTTACAGGCTCTACTCTTTAGGCCTACACAGGTAATTACAGTTAATTCCACCCTCAAGTACTGAGAGCTGATAAACCTAGGGCCCTATAAACCATAGGGGTGAATAAAGTCAGTAATCTAAATACTGATCAATACATTTGATCTGGTGCTGTGTAAACAGAGCTAACACATGTAAAGTGAGGTTCAAGTCTGACATATCTTTCTTCCTTTTATTATTTTTTATATTAATCATCAATAGATGTATTACATGCATATATTTTCTGGAACAATATTTTAAATATTTACTTCAAAATTGTTTGACAATACACTGAAACCACATGTAGAAGCAGAGTGACTAAAGTAACACACTGATGACTCTTTAAAAATACACAGTCTGCAATACCTTGTATGTGTTAATGCCCCATTTCTTTACACTGTCCAGTTTTTCCACAGCTACACCCCGAGAAATCTCTTCAGTTGAACCGGTGTTATGATTCATAGACCCTAAAAGAATTTAAAAAATCATACAATATTAACAAACTACATTGCATAGTATCCAAATGAAGTTTTCAAAGTGATGGTTTATTGCATGGATGACAATGAGTGAAGAAAATATGGAGATGATGACAAGCTTAGTGATACCTGGATGCTGGTTAGTCTGATGGGCAAGCTGACTGGCTGTAGAATGACTCTGAGACAAGTTAATGCCCCTGGATTTCATGCGAATGTCTGAAATAATGGTCACGATGAAGAGTGAAAATGAGAAGAGCGAGGTGAAATGTATTTACAGAAGCCTGATAGTGTAGATGTACATGAGAAAATATAGGGAGAGAAAAAAACAGGCTGTAGGACAGAGAATGTGAAATAAGAAGGGGTTAAACAGTTTCAATGATGCAGTTTTATCATGCCAAAAAAAAAAATTTTAAATGAAAAGCATAACAATGAAATAGTGGCCATAATAAGATGAGAAGTAGATATCATTCAAAGCACATTTTACAGCCCAAAAGAGGTACATTCTTATTGGACAAGAACCCAACATCTTCAGAGACAGCGCTGTAATTTAATGTTAGTGCAACCGTATCTGTGAAAACTGCCAAAACATTTCTTGCTGAGGTCAAAAGTTTAGTCGGGACAAGCAAGGCTGCATACAGTTTTCCTAGTTAAGCAATACAAAAACTTCATAAAAAGGGAGGTCAAAAACCCAATATATGTAGTAAAGGTTAGGTAAGAAAACATAAAAAAAAGTGGTCAGAATACAAAGCCACCTGGTCTCGGTGCAGGGGCTCGTCTTCTGTCCAGATACTCAGGGTTGTAGTGAACTGCGGGTCCTATGAAATATGATGTTTGTCATATTAACCAGCAGCACAGAGGTCAGCAGCTCTCTGCACGGCGACGCATTAATATATACGGAGGAAGTGTTCTTGTCAAAGGTTTATTAAGTATTGATCTATTTCAGCTACTGAAGGATTGCAACAACTCTGAACAAAACTCATGGCAGACTGTGTAACTGTGAAACAGACAGTGGACAGAACATTGTACTGCTTAACGACTTATCGGTCAACAAAAATATTATTTAGATCATATGTTTTTATCCTAATAATAGGCTGTGAAACAGTCAATCTTACCTAATGCACTTTTGTATATGTAACATCTTTATAGCACAAACTGTGCGTTTTTAACAAAATATAAATTAGATTCGCAAACGTTACCTTTGATGGCGCTTGTAGGAATGATGCCACCTGCAGGTCCTCCATAACCTCCTGAAACAATGCTGGTTTCATTTAAGTTGGGCCCAGACACCATGACCTGCTGCAAATCCTAAAAGATTGGCCAACAAATTAATATGATTTAAAAGGAAACAGTCAGAGACTTACAACTTTCTATGTTTTACACGAAATGTGCAAAGTACCGAAAGAAAAAAAAAGACCAAAATTGTAATTTTTACATTAACATCCTCTTGATTTATTTTATCTGAACCAAGATAAAATGTAAAGACATGAGCAGGTTCCTTGATGAATGTTAAGAATGTCCAAGCGTTTTCAGTGGTTACAATACGATTAACCAGTTACCTTTCAATAAATAACTTGTAATAAACCTTTATTCACCTCAAAGATCAAGTTTGTTATTGAAGAAAAAGTTGTATTGTCTTTGTACGCTCTTACCATTTCTACAATGAAAAACTAGTATGTGCTGATAAATCAAATTGACCATTTAGCTGGATTATAAGTACTTGCAAGCATTAATTAACACTCCATTTGGTTATGTCATGGCTATCTCTTAGGGCAGTAGGGCTGTGTATTGGCAAGAATTTGGTGCTACGATACATATCATAACAGAGGGGTCACGATACGATATATCCCAATATATTGCGAAACTGTAAGCAAGGCGAAATATTGCGATATATTGCGATTTTTTTGTCCAAAAATTCTTTTAAATAAAAGCCTCTTACTGAAAAAAAAAGAAAAAGAAAAGCTAATGTTTACTCACAATGCTAATGCTACCCTTACTCTCTGGCGCTCAAGAGGTAGAGGAGACAAATGGCTGGCTCACTGCTGCCAACTAGTGGTCAGAGGCTGAACTACAACATAAAAATGAACGGTTGGCAAGAAGGTTGACATTTCAAACCTTAATTAAAAATCGATACAGGGCTTTAGAATATCGATACAGTATCGGGAAATGAAATATCATGATATTTCAGTGTATCGATATTTTCTTACACCCCTATAGGGTAGTAAATAAAAGGTAATTTGGGGAAATGTTCCTACGTTTGATAAATGTAGATTCACATTGTTCTACAACAGGGTTGCCCAAATATTTTCCCCGAGAAGGCCAAAATGAAAATCTATCCAGGGCAGCGGGCCAAATACAGTAATATAATACATGAAATACAAGTACATTTTAAAGTAAAGTCCCTTATTTTTAATGATTAAGCTATGCAATAGCCCTCTTTTGTTTTAGTTTGTGCACTTGGAGAAAATCTGCCATTCGCTCAAGTAGGAAAGGCTCATGGGACATATCATAAATTGATAAAATTTGAGTTTTTGTGGCCTTATAAAGTGTGCAAATCTACATGTGTGGTTAAATCTGAACAAAATATTTCTTGTCATTTCATGTTTCATGTTTAATCCTAAAAAAAATCAAAGATAAAGTCAGCACAATGAATGAAAACTACCTTCACTACAGGCCTTTTATATAGTCATTTGACCAATGGAAATACTGTGTATATACATAGGATAATAGGTTACAACCTTGTAACTTTGGCAAATGTTGGTGGGCCAAATCAAATGGCTTGGCGGGCCAAATTTGGCCCGCGGGCCCCACTTTGGGCTCCTCTGTTCTACAATAACCAATAAAAACAATGTTGATTTAGAGGATAATCACATTGTGTTTGGAACCAAAATTACAACTGAGTCATCACCGTAACATACCTACTGTTATTATACCATTACTATAAATTGAATTATATCATTCTTGCCAGGCTGCATTAGATTAAGATTAAACAAATAAAGCTGTATAATCACAGCACAAAAAAGAAGAAGAAGAAAAAGCTTAAATAATTTATGCCACAGTTGTTTAACTCCTTAATGGACAGTTTTGCAGGTGTCAGATATAATAGTAAAAGCTTGATAATGTTGCAGGCCTGTGCATGGGTAGCTAACATTTGGCCTCAGTAGCTTCCAATCAGACAACAGATTACACAGAATAAGCATAAATGACAATGTCTATGTGTCATATAGTGAAGTGAAATGAAAGGTAGCGTGACTGACCTGCTCCAGGCTGTCATCCTCTGCAAGTGTCCCTGTATCTCCATTTCTGTTAATGGGGATCTCCATGGTAGCAGCCTTGCTCATGATATTGTCTGCCATAATGAAATATCTGTAAAATCAGCACCGACACGAGAAGGTGATTTTTTTTAAACTTTCACAAACAGTTAATTTATATTTGCTTTAATCCACATGGAGAGAAAAGAACAGCCGCTTGCTTACAATGATGCTAACGTATCGGAGTAGCTGCAGCGGTGCTGATGTGGCTGGTTGGCGCTACCTGACAAGCTAGCTTACAATCCTCAGCAATGTACTGGGAAAGAAAATCCAGTCTTCAGAAAAAGACACAACTCGCAAATGCACCGTAAGTAAGCTAAAACAAAAAAAAACTAACAACTCAACCAAAAAGCGCCATTATTTCAAACCAATTACTCCACGCAGAATGCATTATTTATCCAAAATCTTTCACATGACTAGCTGCTGTTATTTAATTATCCCTGCATCTAGCCAGCTAGCAAATTTAACTGTGTCGTTTCAAAATAAAAGTTTGCTTGATTTTTATTTCATTATACGCACCGTGTACGGGATTGTAAAATCTAATAGCTGAATGTAAGAATTTACTCTATCGTCGTTTGGTGCTATGGGTAAAAAACAAACACCTGGAATCAAAATACATTTCAAGATGCTCTTACTTTGAAGTGTAATACCTTTAAAACAGCATCATCCTGAAACTTCCTCCCCCGCACCATCTTCCACGTCAAATTGTTGACGTAGCTTTCCACCCTCGTTGCAGTATTATCAGGCGCCTGAAGAGGTCACCAAAAGTTGATAAAATGATAAAACTCATAAGTTACACTTTCTTTAAGGCTTCCTCACTAAATATAAGTTCTTTAGGGCTCTGACTCTTGTATTAAGCAATGAACTAAAGATTGTTGCTACTTTAGTTATTGCACTGATGTCAGCACTTTATAAAATCAAAATGTACTATACTGACCAGTACAGTTGCTTGTTTTGAGCTATGACAAGCCTGAAGACACACCTCATTCTAATTATCTGACCACACTTTAAATTATTTGCCTCATTTGTTTCAATCAGGGTTGCAAGAAAATTGCACATGGTTTCCAAATGTGGTTGTTTTTCTGTAATTACTCATAGTCTGAGAACAGAACCATCCTTCAAACACACACGCACACACACGTATAACATGTTTTAGCCTTTTTTCTTTACCAAGCATCTATATTTTCGTGTTGAGAAAATACTTGTTTTCAAAGTTCTGCTAAAAAAAAAAGACAACTGATCAAAGTGAGGAAAATGCAAATGATGATGTTGTGGTATTTTTGTTTCCATTCTAATCAATAAATGAGCGTGTCAGAGATTTGCTGAATGGCATGATTGCAGTTTGGGGATGGCAACGTCTTCTGAAATCAAACCGTGAAAATGAAATTGTTTATTCTGAAATGTGAAAAGCCTGAAGAAAGACCTCAGGTGACTGTGCTGCCAGCAATCACATTATTTGTCCCATTTGTTTCAATTTGTATCACTTATGCTTTTGATCCTACTAGTTAATGTTTAGCATAATGTAGGACTGTTGCAAACTTTTTTGGCATTTTACTGTCAAGCTGCATGCACTTAGAAAGTTAAATTACCCATAAGTTGTGTGAAATGGCCCTATTAGACACACAGTGCCATCTTTCATGTAATTTATATTAAACCATGACTATATATTTAAATATATATGTATAGTCAAGTGATGATGTCAACATTTACATTCAGAGTATGAGTTTTGTAGAATCAGGTTGTTATGAAATTATATTTACAACTGATTAATGTTTGGAGTCAACCTGATTAAATATTGTTGCCACAGCTACGTGGCCTTAGCAAACACAAAAATGTCTAAAGCTCAGTCATTTTTACAAACATTAGCCTAAAATTTCAAGTGAGAGTGACAGGTAGTTCAAGCTCTAATTTAGATTTTTGTTTTACAAAAGCATTTTCCCATCTGTTTTGCAACAGAATGTCAATCAAAGATTTTGAAATTAAACAAAATCACAAATAAAACCTTTGATGATGGTACCCTTTTTGTTGTTGTTGTTTTACTTAGCTGTTTTTTTAGCAAAATTTTTTTCGATGATATTTTTAGTGGGCATTTAAAGATGAATTAACTTTTCAAATCTCTAGTCCATGTACCTCTGAACTCCACTATATCCATGGGCCTCCTGTTGTTCAGACTTTGAGAACAGTAAAACCAGTTCTTGTTTTTTTTTTTTTTTTTTTTTTTCCAAAGTGGAAGAGAGGGAAAATCTGTGCTGGAGTTCTATATTAGCACTGCACAAGATTACAAGCTGTAATTAAAGCTCATTAAGTCAGAGTTTAATTACAAATTCTCTCACGGTTCAACATATTGAAGTGATAAAACACCACAGATGCAGCTCTGCAACGGTTTTATTTTGTTACAAGGCCGTAATCAGGGTACAGTATACCATTCGTCAGGTTCCCTTTGCTTTTAATGTCGGATAAAAGCAACCATCAAGACACAAAATTCTCACGCAGGAGTATATAAATTTAGTGTTTTCCTATAAAATTAGAACAAGGCCGAATTAAAGTTTTAGAGATCTCAGGCGTGGTCTCCCTCTGAGATTGGGCTGCTTGTCACAAAGGCAGCGTGTGCATGTGGGGGAGCGTGAGACCTAAACCACAGTGCAACCCTCCCCCCTGCCACTTTAGAGAATCTTGCTTTTTAATGATCATTAAGTGTTGTTCCAGATGTTTGGAGGGAACTTCATCCTCAAACAGCTCTCTGTGCTCTTTGCAGCAGAAAACAAGGGTCTGGAATGAAACGTAATTTAGAAAAACAATGCAGTCTGCAATGAGCTTTTATTAATGTTGCTCAATTTTTTTTTACAGGAACGCATATGGAACTGATTTTTTTTAAATGGGACATTTAAATTTTAAACAGTCAATCAACTGGCAGTTCAATCATCAGGGACAAGAATTTATTATTATTTTGGATCTTTGGATGTGACTTTCAATAACAAATTTTCTAAAAAGAACATATTTCCAAAGATCAATAAAGTGTCAACTAGTGTTTTTACTTTACTGATGGTTACTCATATGGAAATAATAATAATATTTGGTTGGCAACAGTGAAAAAGAAATGATGCACCTTTGTGAAGTATATATATATATATATTTAGAAGCATACTACTTTGTAAAAGCAGTGACATGTTTTTGATTGACAGATGTTTTTAAATGAAATCTTGCTGACACAAAGACTGGTTTCATTTTCTACTTTTGAAGGTGTTGATTTGAGAATAAACACTTAGCTGTCAAAAGTGTTTTTTTTTTCAAATATTATTTATTTAGGCCAAGTCCCACACATCTGAAAGAAGTTATGTCTTAAAAGCAGAAAAAGAAAAACAAACAAAAAAATAAAAAGGCCACAGAATTATTTAGCGGGACAATTTGAATAGTTTTTACCCCAATTTTCACAGCAGATTATATTACGAGCCGACAATTTGGCAGCAAGCAAAATGATCTTGAGTAGATGGCGTGAGAGCAGTTGTCCCCGTAAAAAAAAATGACCACTTTGCTCTAATGTTTCCACTGAAAGTCATCTGCATAATCAGAAGATGACTAGGCTGCAAAAAATTTGCAAGAGCATTTTAGGACTCCCAAATCCCATAAGGGATTGTTGGCATTTTAAGTGACGTGTTAAAGTAGCCTTTTTTTTTTTTTTTTGCTTTCATGAATCTTACCTTTGGTTGGTCCACAGAAGCTGTGGTCAGGTTCTGCACGAAAGGCCGTGTTTAGGTTTTTTTTATACTGTTTACTTACTTTCTCATGCAATCTTGTGATGCAAGCTTCTAATTTTGCTGTGCTTTTTTCCCTCCCCACAACAATAAATTAGACATTCTAGAAAGCTGTTATGACCATATTTTGAAATTTATTGGTAACAAATGCAGTAGGGGTTGGAGGTTTTGGAAACGCAGTCACAAAAGCCCTCATTAAAACTGAAAAATGGATTAAAGATAAGCATTCATCCCAGATGAAATACAGCTCGAACCTGAGAGAGATCTGAGAACAATCGTTGATTTGATTCAAAGAGCACTTTGCACAATTCTTCCTTTAGAATACAGAATAAAAAGTTTACCACCAAAGAAAGAAATCTGTCATGATCTGTGTTTTTGCTTTCATTTTCTTGTGTTTCTGTGTTCCCCTGTGTATTTCTGCCCTGCTCCAGCCCCGCCCATGCTCACCTGTTTCCTCTTGTGTCTCCTCAAGGTGTTTCTTGTTCTTAATTAATTTGCTTTTATATTCTGCGTCCTGTGTTCAGTCTGCATCCGATTGGTTTTGTGCTGTTACTACCCAGTGTGGTTTGTTTTGTGTTCCTCCTGAGATTTTGTCAATTTTGCTGCCACGTCAGCCCTCTTTTGTTCTTTAAATAAAACTTTTTGTTACACTTTTTTTTATTTTTGCCTGCGCCCTGGGTTTTTCCACCTGCAATCCTCACAAAATCCAATTATCCATTACTGCCTGTTGAATCTGAGTTGATAATGTTTTTGCCTGTCTCTGTGTGTTCATTTGGCTGCAGCAAAACATCCCATCAAGGGGATAGGTTTTATACAAACTCGCACAAAGCAAATGTACAGGTAAAATACATTTAAAACACCATGCCTTTTAAGATTAATGCAATTCAATATGTTTGCCACAGTTAAGCGAACTTAACAACCACAAAAATTACTATATCTTGGACAATTTAACAAATGTTAAAGTAAAGCTTGGTGAGAAGCTTTCCCAATGCATACTGAGTGCTATTGTGTGCATTGTGGAATCAGTCCTGTTTGTCTCTTGGCAAAATGTCTTCTGAACCACAAATTTATGCAAAGTAATAGATTTACATCTACATCTAAATATTTTTTGGAGCTAGCCCAATTCAAAATGACTGCCACTGCGAATTAACCTCAACAACACAAAGGTGATTAAATGTCGGTCTGTTTTTGAAATAAATTTTGTGTAGTGTTAACTGATTGTCCTCTTCAACAAACACTTCAAGCACCATCAGATTACACTTGATCGTTTGGCGGCAAATGTAATGCATTCTTTAAAGAAATGCTTGAACTTTTTTTAATTTATTAAAAACAAAACAAATGATGTACATACAACAAATAATAATACAACACAAATAAAATGAAAGGTAGCAGAAAGAAGAAAAATATTCTCAGTGATATCTTCCCCTTTTTTAAAACAAATAAATTGAAACAATAAAAGTCTTCAAATAACAAAACATAATAACTTTAACGCCTTCTCAAACAACGGTTCTTATGAATGCACCTTATACAAATTCATATTTCTTCAACAATCTAACTTTTATCATTCTCTTAAATAAATTTATTGAGTGAGCATTTTTGTAATCACTTTCCAGATTGTTCCACAATAGTATCATCTGCAAATAATACACATTTAAGAAGCCCTGGCACATTTACTAAATCATTCAGATATAAAAGAAATAAATTTAGTCCAAGTACAAAACCCTGAGGAACCCCGCATGTAATGTTGCAGAGATCTTACATCATTTACCTGCACAAACTGTTTCCTGTATTCCAGATAACTCAATACCCACCAACTTTAATTTGAATAGGTTCAATACTTGGGTAAAGTCTAACTTTTCAGCTTCAAAGCAAACCTCTTTATTCAAGTGTTATTATTCGAAAGCTAACCACATTATTCATTTATGGTTGCAACAGTTGTTATTGTTTCTGAAAAGTCCTTACGTACTCCTTGTTACATCTTCTAACTCAAATGCACTTTTGAATGCATAGTCATTTTGACAAAAGGTTTATAGCAGTCAGTAATGTTCAGAGCGTCCCCAAAATTGAGAGAAAAGAAAAATCCTGGTAAGGCCAATTTTGTAATGGCTCCTTTTCTTTTGGGCTACCGGTAAGACATCAGTGAGAAAGACCGCATTGAACAAAGAGCTTTAAAATCTGCCACCTAAATGGGATAAATTCACTTTCTTTCCCTGCTATAATAAGGCACAATGTCTTCTGTGAGGAAAATGTACTGCTGGTGAATGAACAGTGCAAGAACAGAGAAAAATGCTTTTGTTTCAACAAGAAAATCTTCATTTTTAATCCAAGTTACTGTCTGCCTGTTTAGTACTGCGCAAAAATGTGGGTCTTTCACTTTTTAATATATTTTTATTAAGACACATATCAGTTAGTTATCACACAAAGGGACCCACTTTATAGAAATATTTCTGTACTTTAGTATTTTGTTATTATCACACGGGACATTATGTTTGGCATGAAGTAAGTGGAACAAAACCTGCAAGAGTTCAACTCACTAAATCTGAGAAACAGGCGAGATGTGATAAATGACCTGTGTTGGCTAAGATCTGTTGTACTGTGTCACCTACAACCTCAGGCCCCCCTGAGTCCCTTGAAACTGGTGCCATTTTTAAAAGCCATACACATAAAATACCACAGTAAAAATGTCAAGTTTTGGACTACAGGCAGAAACGGTTATTTGTTGGTTAAAGGCTCTAACTTTGTAAGTTTTCCTGCAGGCTTTGTAGTGTATGAGTGTTCTGCAGTGATCAAATTAATGTGTTAATCTGTAAGAAATAAATTAATCCTAAACCTAAAACAATTAGTAAGATGATCGAAGGAGCTATACCTGTTTTTTTAGGGAGATAGTGGTCCTAGGGAACTTGAATGTGATTACCTTCTTCACTTCCTCAGAGTGACAAGATTCTCTCCATCATTCCTGATGTCCAATCATCTCAATGTGGGATGTGAGCATGAAATGTAAAAACAGCAATGTATCTTCACAGAAAATTAACTCTGTGGATCAACAAATGATAGACAGAAAAATACCTATCATCTGGTTTCTTTTGATTTTAAGTGATGTGCCATCAAGCTACTTTAATTCAAATTTCTAGAAATATTCTTTTCAGAAACGGTTTAAGTGTGCGCATTGAACATTTGTGGCATAGTGTAATTTAGGTATTTTCAAGGTGCAATTTGATATTGAGTAAAAGCATCAAGAGAAATGTGAATTTATTCTGCATGCATACTTTTTTTTTCAGATTCATTGAATGGAACAGCTGTCACAAAGAGGTTGCTGAAATGCAGGTCTGCTTTGAAAATGGGCAAAATCTCATTAAATTCAGAAAGCCTTTACCCATTTTTTCTTCATTAGCTTTCAGGGGGGAATCATATTTCAACTCACGCTCTCTGAATACAAAACTGACCATTTTGAAATTGTAAACCCCATTTACAGAGAAGGTGGATGCTTTTCTTTTCTCTTTTTCATTTTTTTTATCACATCGAAAGAAAAAAACCTTTAGGCTCGCCACAACTTTGGGAAAGTAGAAGTCGAACTCTATAGACTTCAAATTCTAGATCATAGAGCACCAAGTCTGTCTCATTCAAATTTTCACTTTTTATCAATTTGCAAATGTTTTTGTCAGAATAATATGCAGAACTTCCACCTTGGTTGATATCTTGAATATAAAGTTCTTTGATCATAAATATGTGGATTATTTTTCATTTTAAATAAACATCATAAGTTTTATATCAGCAATGTTTTCCTGACACATTTTTCTTTGTTCTACATTTTTGATGTACAGATGTGAACAAAATGAAGACAATAGATCATTCTTCATCTATATATTGCAAAATTATACATCACTATAACCTAAAATGACTTTAACTTCAATATAACACACACCTTTGTGTACTTGTATAAAATGCTATACAAATGAAACTGTGGCTGACAGTTTTTATATTGTGCAACATAATCTCTTGCTGTAAATTGATTTTCCCAGCAAAAGCACCATGTTTTGTCTTTCTTCATGTTACTGTATATGTAATGCATGCAACCAGTAGCCAAGTATATCTTGGCTACTGGTCGTAGGTTACGAAGTTTTTCTGAATTTGTTCTAATGAACCACTATCACACAATTTGTAGATTTGAATGTTTTTGCCACAGGAAGATGACAAACTTTTTTTTCTTTTACATTTTTCTCCTTTGTTTGAATATTAGACTTGTGAACAAACACTGGGGTTTAAAGTAAAATACTTCAAATGTGTTTCTTTAATGCACATAAACTGTTGAGGAGGTGGATGGTGAGAACTTTCACAAAATATGTGTGACATTAAACTTCGCTCCTCTGGTGTTTTCTCCTTTCACACATGCGAAGATATTTTTAAGCGCGTAGGGAACTTAAAAACAAGCAGTCAATTTCTCAATGTATCTTGCATCGCTTTGAGTTTAAAGTTTCAAAATTTAATAGCTTCCTGCAAGCAATAAAAAGTATTTCAATTATGACCTATAACTTTTATGAGACACTGAGTGTGCTACTAGCAGATGGTGCATTTTCGACAACTTATGACAGAGAATCTAATGACCATCAATATTTTTGAAGTGAACTGCAACGTAAAATACATATCATTCTTACACTCAGGGCAGCGTCTGCAGAAAGGAAATCCAAACAAAAGCAGATGGGACTGCGTGTCAAAATTCTTTCCACTTGAAATGGGCCACACTTGTTCAGAACTTACTCAGTCACTGGGTTTATTTCAGACATGTGGCAGGAGACGTGAAGTTCAAAATAGTTGGACTCCACCAGTCTCACCACACTGTCATTTGGTAACTTGATGATTTACAAATGAGGTCTGTCTTCTTTGCTAAATGAACTGAGGAAAGATATGAAGACTGACTGAGAAACCAGACACAACAGCCAATTCAAGTGTTGTTACTATTTCATGTGCTAAAAGAAAGAAAAATCAATCAAGAGGAAGGATATCAATGGAGGGAAAAAACTAACAACTGAAACAATCTGGAAATAATTATCACACACTTAACAATTTTAAGTAAAATAACTGCTCTACTGTTGTTGGATGTATGGTTTAATTGATTTGTGACAATTTTTCTATATAGACCTTGTATATTGTAAGAGTGAGCTTAAGGTGAATTAAGCTTTTCCCACATCTCTCATACACAAGGTTATGAGGAAACTTTTACCAAGGTATTTCTCATTACTTGTTAATATCTTGACTGTGCGAAGTGAAAAGTGACACAATAAGTGAATGTTCAGACGAGTTCAAGTTGATTCATAAAAGACTATGCAATCATTTATTTATACAAATTGAACAGATCATAAGTTACACTTGATAGTGTTTATTCCTATAAGTGTCAGAGTTAAATGAGATAAAACCCGCGTCCGAATTTCAATTCCCATCAACTCAGATTCCTTATATAGAACAGTAAAACGTCAGTTCTGATGTTAACAACCAAACAATTTTACTGGCACTTTTAGCTTAAGTTTTGGCAAATTAAGAACAAGGAAAGGAGGAAAGTAAAATTAGTATGTTACTACCACTTTTACTTTTATCAAAGTGTGGGTCAACTGGAACTGCACATCTTTTCTAAGCTCAGGTTCCACATGACATGTCACTCCGAACACATCAGCTTTACCTGGTGATGACTTCTTAAGGCACCCTCAGGGTAGGAGCTGGCTCGCCTCCGATCAGTCAGGGAACTGATGTCGGCTCACTTACCGGTCATTGGCGAACAGGTGTTTTCCAGGTAATTTTCGTCTGTTTCAGTCCAAGCCAGAAAAATTCAAGCCATATCCGGTTCCTCCTTCCAAAATAAAATCTCCCCTCGGAAGTTAAAAACACTCAGAGGCTCAACCCCGGGGTGAGACCACCGGCAGGCGTGCCGGGTCCCTGGCTGTGAAGTCTTCCCTAATTAGCTCATGGGATCAGACTTAAAGCCAAACTGAGGTTTCTCCAGACAGAATCCCAGCTGTCTTCCTAGGTTGGAATCAGGAAGAAGAGTGTGTTGCTCAAAGCCGTCTGGGTTAGTAAAAGAAACGGACGAACTTTGGTTCCGCTCTCAGGCTTAGAGATGAGTCAGAGAAAGAAAAATAAAAATTTGCCAGCCGGCGCCAGCCCAAGGATAAAATTCTGTGGTTGTTCAACAACATGATATGATAACCTYTTTTCAGCTTTCTTCTGATAGACTAAGAGAAATCACTGCAAAACATTCATGATGATTAATTAACATTTCTGTTTTATAATCAGTTCTGAACCTTCTGTTAGTCCAGATAAATGAAAGATTTTCTCAGGAAAAATCCACAATTATATTACTGTGTTCACAGTAAAATAAAAACAGTGATTTACATAAAAACACAATGAAAACATTGTAATCAGATTCTCTGTGATTTTTTATACCATTATAAATCTTTAAGGCACGATAAAAGAAAAGAAGTGGTTCCACTTTTCCTGTGACAGTCATTATCATGATTTAACAAATACATAAACATTCTTAGTTAAACAACAAATGAATCACGAACAGAAGAGATTGTTCTGTCCATTATCTGATTAATAGAACTGAGGGGTTCTCTTCCACGGTTAGAATGACCTGTCATGGCCTAAATAGAGTTCAGTTTGTGACAGAGTTCCTGTCCTCTCGTCAGGCCTGTCCGAGGCCTGCTTCGAGGCAGTAAATCTTGTTTCTTCACTCGAGGTGACCCCTACATATAATTTTACCTGGTTTTGTGTCAGTGGTAGTGAGGCATATTTTCATTGCACTTCAGATGCATGCTGTATAATCAGATACAATAAAGACTACTTTAATTTCTGAAGAGTTCTCAAAGACAACTTTAGTGTGCTAAGTATGTGGTGCATAATAGTATAATGGAATCTTAAGAGGCACTTTGATTATTGTGTGAGATGTCCACCAGCAGAAAGAGATCAATGCTGCTAAATAAACTACAAATGTGCAGAGGGAATGCCTTACATTACTGAGACAAACCAGTCCATTTATATAAAGATGATTTATATTAAGAAAAATGTTTTTATGTATGTTGTTGCCTACAATTTGTTGGCTTCCAAAAATATTTGGTTTTCCCTTCTTGTCACTTCTTTTAACTGACACCAAAAACAACTCAATGAAAGCCTTTTTTCATTCTAGGGTGGAAATTTATACATTTTTATTATACTTTGAAAATACCACCCTAAAGTTCTCCAGCAAGAGTTCTGTCTGGAACCGTTTTCATCTTTTTAACTTTGTTTTATGCACTTTGTGAAATCCAGAATAGACTTTGAGGATTTCATAGAAATATATCATCCCAAAAGGGTACTTTGTTCACAAGACGCAGGCTTACTTGCGGTCTCTTAGGTTTCCATCAGTTTCAAAGTGTGCGCACACTTTTATGCTACTATGGCATGTTAACATTTTCTTTGCAGGCAAGAACATGAAGAGTGTGGAGTTAAAAACCATCTATTACTACAAACTATCTATTATTAAAAACTAGAGTTTGAAAAAAAAAGATTTTTAAAATTAAGTGGCTTGAACTGTAATGACTCATATTATGTGGTTACTGGAGCCAGACTGGAGCGAAATGAAAGTTTGAATTTTATTGGCTACAGTCTACCAAATAGTTTTGTGTAACTGTACTTTGTGGCCAGTGTAACTTTCACCCACACGAGAGTCCCCCTTCTCTCTTCACGCTCTCTGTCAGTCAGTTTGATTCACTTTTCAAAAAGGAACAGCGATCCAGGGTGTGTGCTAAAACAGTCATGAAAACACTGTGATCTAACGTAAAGAAAACGCAGAGAAGTTCAAGACTAAATTAGACACGCTTGAGGCAAATACATCAAAGGAAAAAGAAACGGTGCTGCAGCTACTTTGTGCTGGATGTGAGAACGCCGCCATCAGTAGAGGTGTCTTGATTGGTAATGGTGACTTCAAGGCATTCTTGTGTTTTGAAGATGTGTAGGCATGACTGGGTTTTATCTCAACATTTTGTATAAACTAACCCACTGAGTGAGTAATGTATTATTTGTTTAATAATTAAGTTTGCCACCCTGCCACATGGGTGGCACGGTGGCTCAGTTGGTAGAGCTGATGCCTCTCAGCAAGAAGGTTGCCGTTTCAAATCCCGGCCGGGAGAGTTTGCATGTTCTCTGTGAATTTGGGGGTTTTCCTTTCAAACCAAAAACATGAATGTTAGGCTAATTAGTAACTCTAAATTGTCGCTAAGTATGAGTGAGAGTGTGAATGTGATGGACTTGCAACCAAACCAGGGTGTACCCTGCCCCTCACACAGTGACTGCTGGATTTGGGCACCTGTGACCCTGAAAGCATCGGGTTCAGATAATAAGATGGATGGATAATTAAGTGAATTTTAATCTAAAGGGTAAACAAATTCAATATTGTAGACACAACTTTTTGTGTTACTGTCAGATTTGTGGCTCCTTGACGAGTGCTTTGATGCAGCTTCTGCTTTTTAAAGTTTCTAACATCATGGTTTTGTTGTCGCAACAAATGCTTCGAAACTTTGTCAACTTTAAAAGTTCTGTCTTTCGTTAGACACCGTTTTTTTCAGTACTGTACTGCGCCTGACTGTAAATAAAGTCAAACCTGAGCAGAACATTTGAAATTACCCTTTGAAAGATTTGTTTAAACATAATTATTTAAACATGGCAAATTTAAGACAAGTTAAAAAAGGGTAGAAAGAAATGAAAACTAAGTAAATCCTGGAACACAAGCAGATGGTCTGGTAATGGGAAACAGGTTAGGCTTGTTGCTAAGTGACAAGGGCTAAGAAGAAGGTCCACGGTTTTGGCCGTGGTTTTGCAGGGAAAAAAAACACTTCTCCTCCCTAGTCTGAGCCACCCCTATTTCCTCATAGTGCTGTGGTTCTGACGTTAGCAGGGCAGGATAGAAGGCAGGCCAGGCCAAATGAGAAACAGACACCCTTTACCCCAGTATTGCCTATTTCTCCTTGTGGCTTTTCTTGTTTTCAAAGAAAAAAAAAATCTCTCCAAAAATAGATTTTGGGCTCGCGTGCCACTGGGTTCTGAAACCTTTTTTTTTCCACTCCCTCTAGTCACGCAAGTAGTCTGGCAGGACCTGGAGGAAGGAGCAGGGGGGAAAACAAAACTCAAGGAAGACAAGAAGACAACATAGAGGGAGAAAACATATCTCTTTGTAGACTTTGGAGTGAGGATCATGTTAAGCTGAGGATGGAGCCTCTCTTCACTCTGGCCGTCAGCTGAAAGTACAAGGAGCTAAGACTTCCGTGCAAACTTCAAGTATGGGATCTTTATAGGTAATCCAAGCATGAAGAGAAAGGCACCCTGCTTTGGCCTTGAATTTCAAAAAATATAAGCCGTTTTCTTCAGAGGAGAGATTGTTCCCAAACTAGTTCATGCTAGAATGCAAAGATTCCCATGCCCTCAGTACACATAGGAATGATCTCTGCAGCTGCTGTTCCTCTTTTTACTTGTCACCTCATATAAAATGACATTAGGATGAGATCACTACCTGTGGTATGAAAAAAGATACATTTTTAAGCTTTGGTTAACTACATTTGAAAGCCTGCCTACTTTGGTACTTTCTCAACACTAAGAAAGACCTAAAACCTGAAGTTCTTCAGAGGAAGAAAACTAAACTCCTGTGTTATTAAGATAATGCTTATACCTTCATTGGCAGAAAGCAGGATAATTCCTTGTAAGAACTGACAAAGACAATGCATTTTTTAACAAATGAGCCATCAAGAACTAAAGTTTTTTGAAAAATACTTCAAATGTACTTCTTTTTAAAGAAACAAACACGTTTAAACATGCAAATTTCCCCTCTGTTAGCAGTATTGGCTGTTCTAAAATGTTTAATTTACAGAGGGCAAAATCTTTGTATGTTTTTTTTTATGAATAAGTGCATCCAGAGTCGGTGCTTGTTATGGTCTATGGAATTTGTTTGTTCCATCATGGTTTACTGGTTCTTTTCCATGAATCACAATCTTTGTTTTTTGTAACCATTAAGTTAGCTTTCCTGTTTTATTTTTAAATTAGTTTTTTTATGTTCTTCTGTGTATTCTTGTCTGCTTTCAGTTTACAACTGTGGTAGCTGATTTCCCACTTTTGGTTTGTTGTGTCAGTCTTGTTCAAGTCTTTCTTAAGTTAGCTATGTTTGGATCCAGGGTTCAGTGGATTGTCTGCAACTGCTTTTTCTGTCAACTCAAATCACTAAGTAAGAAATAAAGTATTTTTGCTCCCCTGCTCTGCATTTTTCTGCTTCTTCGAGTACACAGGCAAGTTAGGCCTGGTTCAGACTTAAAAGATTTTGTTGCTGCCTTAAAAATACTATATATGTATAAATACATATGTAAATCCAATGATACTAGCAAAGATTTGAGGAAAACAAAATTATAATGGAAAAAAATTTGTGTCAGTATTAGAACAATAGCCTCACTGTCTACAGTCAAGTGAGTTTTACTTTACCATGACTCTGGCTAAGATCCAAGACAGCAGCCTATTTAAGTTCAACTTTAACTTGCAGCCAACCGTATGGATAAAAAGAAGGCTATGAAGGACATATTTTATAGTCAAAGTAGAAAGGCCTCTGTTTTTTATTATTTTTTAAACTGAATGCAATATTTCAGAAGTAGCTAGGTGACCAAAGAGAAAAAAAGAGAGTTTAAGCTTCTCATTTGAAAGGACACTTTGTTAATTTTAAACCTAAATATTAAGTAAGTACCTTTTCAGCCATGACATTAACCATATAGGCTGTGGAGAAAAAAAACAAAGGTTTTGCCAGGTTAGGCTAATAGCTAATAAAACAAGAGGCTGTTTATATGTATATATATACACTCACCGGCCACTTTATTAGGTACACCTGTCCAACTGCTCGTTAACACTTAATTTCTAATCAGCCAATCACATGGCGGCAACTCAGTGCATTTAGGCATGTAGACATGGTCAAGACAATCTCCTGCAGTTCAAACCGAGCATCAGTATGGGGAAGAAAGGTGTTCCCTTTCAGTCAATTCACTCGGTACAACATCATGTATGGGAACCACGCCCCTGCGTGTCC
>NW_013952496.1:83709-105800 GCF_001266775.1 Austrofundulus limnaeus
GGACACGCAGGGGCGTGGTTCCCATACATGATGTTGTACCGAGTGAATTGACTGAAAGGGAACACCTTTCTTCCCCATACTGATGCTCGGTTTGAACTGCAGGAGATTGTCTTGACCATGTCTACATGCCTAAATGCACTGAGTTGCCGCCATGTGATTGGCTGATTAGAAATTAAGTGTTAACGAGCAGTTGGACAGGTGTACCTAATAAAGTGGCCGGTGAGTGTATATATATACATACATACAACAACTCTTGCTCAGAAATAATGTATTGATTAAGAAGAGCATTACATCATCTAATATTAAACCTCTACAAATTTGCATGAAACATTTGTGTAATTTATTTTTGTTTCCTCAAATGAATGTAGAAGTTACTACGTGAATGCTGATGATGGTGACAGTTTACCCAAAAACTTTCGGACTGACTCAATGTGCTAATCCAATGAACTGATACATTCACAACCTCAGCATCATCAGCATAAACACACTGTTTCTGTGAGTCTATGCTCAGCACACAAACATTCATAAAGTAACACAGACATTGATATGACATTGTGACAAGCTAAACAAATGTCATGCAAAAGCGTAGAGGTTAACAATTAGCTAATGCAGTATTTTTTTCACACCGGTATGTCAGTATTGAGAAAGAATTTTTTATAAGCTTGAAAAACAATAAAGCAGACTCTCATTTGGCTAGCTATTAATCTAATTCAAGCAATTTATTTTGTCTTCGTAGACAGTGCCCGATGACTGATGACGATATGACAAAACATTACATCAAAAACAGCAGACTATCCCTTTACTTTCAGAGCTCCAGTTGTGGCTAAACTGCATGTTGTTTTGAGCAACATCACTTCATTAATTTCTCAAGTGCTCTGTAATCAGTGATCAGTGATTGGTTACCTGGATTCAGAGCACAATGAGGCTTAACTTAATCCTGAAGTGTCCTTTTGCATCCATCATTTCAGGCTAACAAATGTGTCACAAACTTCCAACTCAGCATTGGATTATTAAGACACCTTGTTAAGACAAGGTGTCCTATTCCTATTATGGGCATTATTTATTTTCTTTGAACTAAAAGGACAAAGCTTTGATTACTTATTTCAGTGAACATGAAATACCACTGTTTTAGTGAATACATTCATCAAAAAGTAGTCACCTAGCTGAGACGAAAAATGCATTATTTGTTTAGCTACGCAAAAACCAAAGGGCACGGTGCCCCCGTGTAGACAGTCTTTCATTTGTTGTATTGCAAGAAAAAAGACAGTATTGCATCTATTTAGAGTTATGTGATGCAAAAAGATTTCATTTGGAGCAGCACAGTAAAATAACTTGATTAGCATAATTCTTTGATCAAAGTGTGGAACTAATCCACAACAATAACAACAAAGTTCTGTTGAAGGTCTTCAGAAATGAACCTTTGTTTTGTCTTTAAGCATGAACAATATAACCAAAGACAGCTTAATAAATAAGAGAACACAACACATGCTTCAAGAATATTAAGTACCGGTATATTCCTGGTACTTGTTTACCTGTGGTATTCTTACAATATTCTCTTTATTGTCAGTAACATTACCAACCTGTCTGAAGTGATTTGATGGCAAGGATTATAAATGGAATAAAAAAAATCAATGATGCTTATTTTTTTGTTAGAATCCACAATCCTGTTAACTTGTACATATTTTGTCATTTTTACGTTGACATTAGTATGGCTTCCTTTTGGCATTCCTTATATGAAAATATATATTTTGTTACTTGGTGAGATTAAAAAAAATAAAATAAGGCTTTAGATTAACCAATGGGGAGTGGGGGATCAAGAAATTTGATTTTAAAAGAACACATATTACAGCAGAGAAGTCTTTAAGACATTCAGAATTTAAGGGAGTACGTCAGTGAGGGGAAAAGGCCAACCTGAAGACTGCACTCGAACCAAGCAGTCTTTTGTGTATCCCAAGTTGTGTTGACTGGAAAATGATAGATTTCACTTGGTTTACATGTAGTCTTTAATTTAGGCTTGAGTAATGACCTGGCTTTTGCCCTCTTACTCATATCATCTGAGTTCTGTTGTGTATATACTGGCCTCTGATCCAAGGTTTGGGTCACAGAATTCATCTTATAACTTGAGTCTGCTATGACACTAGCGTCTGACTGTATCATCAACCTAAGGGGAAAAAAAAGAGAAAGGAAAAACAGACAGCCTAGTTTACCTTGGCGTGTTTGTGTAATCACTCAGAATACCAGGTTTATGTCTGAGTCCAATAACCGGTAAGAGGCAGCCACTGGCACAAGAAAACAACACTGATTAGTTTCAGCTCTGTTTGAAATGGACAGCAGGGCTATTCTCCTGCCCTTGATATGTAAGAGGTATAAAGTAAAGTCCAATAACAAGTGTGGACACAAAAACATAATTTACTAACAGCATTTGCATATATTTATTTTTAAAACACAGAAAAATGAAAGACCACAAGTGTGGAAAAGTTTATTTATTCAAAGCTGATGTAAGTCTGAGAACTGAAGTACCATGGATTTTTTAAAAATCAATTAGAAGCTCCTTTTAATCATTTTTAATTATTTTAAATAAAATCTAACTTCTTTAATTTGTTTACTTTACAAGGAGTATTAAAACAAGGGAATTACATCAACTGCTGAGATTTGTTTAGGGCTACTATTTCAGGTTCATCCTTTCACCTTTTAAATATTGGCAGCATTTCATATGAAGATTTTATTTTAAAGACAGATTTGCTGGTGGGTTTTAAACACAACTACGTTTGAGAGGTGTGAAGAAACACTTTCTTCTACAAAACAGCAGAGTTCACAAGAGCCTGGCTCAAAGGGTTGAACACATGTAACTTTTGCAAATAAAAAGCTTTGTCATAATCTCAGATACTTCAGCTGTGAATACATGTAATGTTCAAATGCACATCTGCACTGAACTATGACTTTATGAAATATACATTCTGCAAAAAGCTGAATTAAAGATGTAACAGAGGCAAAAACAAGATAGGAAGAGATTTAATCAGGCACTTTTTGCTCAAAACATTTCTTGGACAGGCCTACATTGATCTGTGTAACCATTGGAGGCAATTTATTTTATTATTTCTCTTCAGTACTGACAATCATGAGAATGAAATTAGAGTTGGTTACTTCTCAGCAACTGTTAAATAAAAAAAAAAAAAATAAAATACAAAAACAAAGTGCCTTCTTCAATTAAATAGGCAGCGTTCTTGAGTAATTTATTTTTTTCAGAATATTAACCACGTAGCAAAATTAAAATTTAAGTAATAAAATCTAAAACTGAGTAATATGAGCACTAACCTGTTAACATAAACTGACACATTATTTAGTCTGTAGAGGCTGCCCAAAACACAGTTCTGATCATTTACATTTAATCATAGGCATCTGTGTAAAAGTAGTACAGTATCTAAAACATTTACTAATGGCCTTTCAACAGTCAAAAACACATACTTTTTTAGAACAGTTGTTTTTCCATCACTATGCTGAATGAATGAAATGTGCTGCAAAACTGACTTGATTGAAGTTTCTTAGCAGAAGCACACACATACGCACTAACAAAGACAGAAGTCAGAGAAACCTGCTCCAAATTTTAAAACCCTTTTAGAACGTTTACAGCTTATAGTTTTTTTTCTTACTGTGCGACATCATATGATAAAACAAACACATGCTTACATTGTCTGATTAGAGTGTGGTTATAGCGAACTACTTTACATTTTCCACAATGCTCATTGTTCTTTACAATGCAGTATGAAAAACAGTAAGGCTTGCTGTGGGAGCTTAAAGCCAGGGAACCTTGTGAGTAAGTAAAATCAGCGGATGTTAAAGTCTGTTTTCCTTCGCAGGGTTCGAAGGGATGCGTGATAAAGTCTTCGAGACTTTTTCCGCATTTCACATTCATTATTAATTTCAGATGGGAGATCAAACACTGGATTTCAAGAAAATATAGTCACAGAATTCTCTATTCTGACTGATGTTGCATTTGTTATAGCAAAGATATCTCTTCCTCTTTAAATATTTACAGCTATCTCATACAAAAATCCAAATGCATTCCTTTGTGAAAAGCTTTAGTTAAGTCACAAGTTTGAGATGACATAAAATACAACAAACACAATACGAAGGCTGCAAATATACAAATATAGAAATACTGTATAATTTGAGGTTTTGTAATCTTTTGACACATGAATGCATTTTTTTTGTCAAATACCACAAGGAAGTATAAAAATATAAACAATGACTCTGTACAAAATATTGACATCATGAATGAATCTCTTTTTCAATGTGCAAATTAACACTAAAAAAACAACAGAAGAAGTTGCTGTCACACTTGTACAAACACACAAAAAGGCATTGTCCTTTTTTGGCCAGTAATTAGTGTTTTTTTTTTCCTTGAAGCACCACAGTTTTAGCTATTTGATCATAGACTATCACTGGGCACAAGGCCTCTAGGCAAACAGAACAGACAAAAAGTCAATATTCATGCTTTCAAGTTGTAGCCATACAGTAGACGTTATGGACAGCAGTGACTCAGTTTTCATCCATCCGCTAGATTTCAAATCCTCAAATCTGCCTCCTCGCTGTGTTCAAAACTGTGTTCATTCGTGCTAATCAAGGAGGCAGAGGGTCCCTGTGAGACACTGAAGGGTGTGATTGCAGGTGAACGTGCTGCTAGTGGTGAAAGAGAAGGGGAGAAACTTGGAGACATTGCGACTGAAGAGATTGATCCGTCAGTGCTGATGGGAGATCTGCGGAAAGAGGCTAGTAGGGGGAAAGTTCTGGATATAGCAGGCTTTGGGGGTACAGTTTTGGCCCCAGGGTGGGCCACAGAGGTTATTAGAGGCGGAGGATCAATTCTTGACTCTGCTTTTGCTTTGTGATGAAATGACCTACGAGGATGAGGAGGCGCAGTTTCGTCTTTTAAACGTGCTATTTCAGTAAAAACATTAGCTAAGGGTTGAAACTGGGGACACCAGTTCAGAAGGTAATCCCAGTTGTAGCTGCCCCTCAGCTCCTCATCACTGGCCACAATGGCCGTGAGGGAGCCGTCCACAGGAGGCTTTCCGTCCTCAGGGAAAGTATAGTCTTTAGGCTGAGAGATGCTGAGTCCTCGCCCCACACCCACATACACCCCCCGATCATCCCTGTAGACTGGCACCTGGCCAGCTATTAAAGTCCCATTCACACTGCCCAGTTTCTTCCCTTTGAACCAGTCTAAGGAAGGCTCACCGGACACATCTGAGAGCTGATCTGCATCTTGTTGGATCCCGGAGTCCGGACCTCTGGCAGAGATGCGCTCTTGGATGGAAGAGGAGATGCTTGACACCCGAGGATATTCATTAATCATTCTGATTTCATCATCCTCCGCAGCTTCTGCCTCTGCAGAGCCACGACCACTGGAATGGGAGGGATCCAAGGAACCACCACGAGTGTAAGGACCCCCAGAGTTGCCACTTTGATCAGAGGCATATCCAGGAAGAGCCTGATGGTAAATAATTTCATTTGCTGAAAATTTTGTTTCCTGAAGCTTGTGCAACAGGGTGCCCGAAATAGTCTTTTGCTTATGAGTATTTTGCTCACGCTTCTGATTTCTCAACTTAACAAAAAACAGCATCACAGCAACTACTGTGAGTATGATTATGGTGCCAAGTGAAACCGCAACAACACTGACGAGCAACATATTAATTTCTGTGCTGAGACCAAAAGAGGTATGGCTCACATCTATTATAACTTTGACCACTGCAGTTCGTGAAGTCTCATGAGGGCTTTGAGCAGTCACGTCCAGAGTTATTAGGCGCACCTCTCTTTTAGAGCGACTGACGTGTCTACTGTTACTGTCCACCTTTAAAGAAATTGATCCAGTTGATTTATTGACCTCAAAGTAAGGCGAATGATCTGATAATGAGTAGAGGACAATGCCATCAATGCCTCCATCTTCATCTCTGGCTTGTACTGTGCCAATGATCTGACCTTTCTTAGCTCCTTCAGGCACTTCAAATGAGAACTCGGAGGCGATGAAAACGGGATCATATTCATCCTCCCCTGTGACATAAACCTGCACCGTCACGGATGCTGAATAATTGGCAGCATCCATAGCAACTGCCACAAAATGAAAGAAATTTGTTTTCTCAAAGTCAAACATGGAGCGAGTTCGTACTTCGCCTGATGTTTGGTTAATAAAAAAGCCCTCTCTTTCTGCTTTGGCGCTATCTACCATGTAGTAATTCAGCTGTCCAAAAACACCTCTGTCATGGTCAATAGCATGCAGCATGGTAACTAAGGCATTCTGGGGCTGGTTCTCCCTGATGCTTGCAGTCACTAGCTTTAGGGGGAAGAAGGGCCTGTTATTGTTTATGTCCTTTACTTCAATAGTGACTGGAGCTAAAGCATAATATCCTTGCCCATCAGTAGCCTGGATAACAATCAAATGGGATTGCTTTATATTGCTGTCTAGAGGTCTCTGCAGTCTCAAGACTCCAGTCCAATGGTCCACCTTGAACAAGTGTGTCTCATCTCCAGAGCTTATTGAGTACTGCACCTCTCCATTGGGGGTAGAATCTGGATCTGTGGCAGATAAGTGTAAAATCTCGGTCCCTGCTGTGGTACTTTCACTTAAAACTATACTGTAAGCTGTTCGGCTGAACGCCGGAGGGTTGTCATTAGTATCCATAACACTGATAAGGATAGGTACGCTGGAGCTATGCTGAGGGATCCCACGGTCTGTTACCACAACCGTCAGGTTATAACTTGGAACTACTTCAAAATCCAGTTTTTCTGCCAGGATCAGGCTACCAATCGTCTGGAAGCCCCGGCCCTCCAAGAAGCGCACACTGCTCTCAATCTGGAAGGCATTACCAGAGTTCCCACTAGCAATGGCAAAATCAAAGCCACAGTTTTCCCGGAACAAGTCTCCATCCATTGCTTCTAGAGTTAGAACAGTTGATCCAGGTAGCCCATCCTCGGACACAGTGGCTCTGTACTCTGACTGGTGGAAGATGGGAGCATTGTCATTGATGTCAGAAACGTGGACCTGCACAGTGGCAATGGATGACAGAGCTGGAGAACCCTGGTCCCGGGCCTCAATCACCACAAGAATGGAGGAATGCTCAAATGTCAGTTCTGTTTTATGCTTGATGAAGAGAGTTCCTGTGAAAATAAAAAAAAGTATTTTCAATATCCTCTTCAACTTAGGAAATGGTTTCTTAAAGGGGCAATATCATGTAAAATCAACTTTTTTGAGTTTTATATCATGTTATAATGTTAAACTCTCATAAAAAACATGCCCAGAGTCTTGCTTTGACTCATTCATGCATGTTTGAGAAATCCTGCAGCATTTTTAGGAAGTCATGCTGAGGAGCAAAACAACAGGTGGGGACCAGAAACACCTTTTGGTACCAGAAACGCCCCTGGGACGTGTCTTTGAGCTGAACTTCCTCATGGAAGAGCGCAACCCCCCTCCCTCCGCATCGAAATGGGCAAAACGGAAGCGGACGGTGGTTCTTAAAGAGACAGAGGCCAATTTCAAGGTGTTTAGAAGAGGAAGTGATGAGAAGATAAGTTTATTTTCTGTTTAAACATAAAAACAGCATTTTAATCACAGCTAAAGGTGACATAGATACTTTATTATGATATAGTATTTAAATATAGGCCTGAGAAACACATAATATTGCCCCTTTAAAGCTGTTCAATTCACAATGTAAAATTTCTGAGCAGAATAGCATAAAATGCAGTTTTTAGTTTTCATTTTCATTCATTGAGATGCTTCAAAGAATGCTCTTTTGATTGATTCTTGCAAATAAGTTCAAAGATCTAGAATATTTTTTATTTAGTTTACATGGTTAGAAACAACTCACTGTGAACACTATGATCTTACCATTGCTTGGGTCAATGAAGAAATCACCCTTTGTTGATGACATTACTTTGTAGGTTATTTTTCCATTCTCTCCAGAGTCATGGTCAGTGGCTGTTACTGTGATCACTGAACTGCCTGCTGGGAGGTGCTCTGATATAGTCACCTGTTCAGAAACACAGCGTATCATTATGACAATATACATTCCTAATCCTTCATCGACTTAAACATTCTGGTATTCAAATTGATGGAATAATAAGATATGATGAAAATGTGCAAAAATAGTTGTACCTGGTATAAATCGTAAGTAAAAGTGGGGGCATTATCATTCACATCATCCACAAGGATAGTGAGGTTAGCCTCGCTTTGATGTTTAGAGTCCGATGAGCGGACTGTCAGAGTGTACCACGTCCTTTCCTCGTAGTCCAATGAGCCAGTCAAAGACACCTCTCCTCCATATTGATGAATCCCAAACATGCCTTGGATGTTTGCATCCAGATGTAGTGAATAGGAGAGGGGTGGACCAGAATCCACATCATTTCCTGTTACTCGGGTGATAACTGAGCCAATGAGAGTGTCTGTTTTTGTGTGAAAAGAAAAGCAAATATGGAAAAGGAGAGGGGACGTTAAGATTTCATCAAAACTAAAACACAGAGTCAAAGTAATGAGGGTTTTTTTTCTTTCAAGAAGGAACATTATATTCTTGAAAGCCTCAATCTAACAGACAGGATATGAAAACAGAAACCTTGGCAATAACTTGTTTCATAAAGGGGTCAGATTTTTCTCATTGAGCCCCACTGAATAAGCTGCCAGGGAGGCTTTGTGATAAGATCACTCAACTAACTTCCACTGTGAAGCTTACCCTCAGGCACCCGGATCTCACGAGGCGGAGGAATCATAGGACTGTTGTCATTGAGGTCAATGATGATCACAGTGAGCGTGGCAGAGCCAGCCAGTCGTGGGGTTCCCCGGTCCGTTGCCACAACAACAAGCCTGTTGCCAAATAATGAAAAATCAGTATCTGAACTTTTTTTTGTACTTTGCTATATACTGTTTAATTTCTGAAGTCATCAAATAGAGAATAACTACTGGAATATACAATTTGAAATATAATGAATAATGCCTTTTGTTCTATCCTCCGAAATATATAAACAGAGTTGAATAGAAAACTTGTTAAGATAACCCTTTACCTGGCATCAAATTAAACTATATAACTCCCCACCCCACCCCCCAAAAAAACTATATAACTTCTATAGTGTATGAGTATTTACAATTTTTCTAAGTTTTTCTCTTTCCCTTCAATAACAAAATAATTTTCTGAGCAGCTTTTGTCAATTTAACGTCAACAAGTCTAACATGTTCTAAAAAAATCCAAATGAAAGTGTCTTGGAACTAATCATCATTTCCTTTAAAAACCGTTGATTATTTGTAATAAAAACACTTAAAATCTCATCTTCACTAATGCAATATAACCAAGGTTTTGATTAGGGAAACTGTGACACATAATACATGTGTTTGCAATACAGAGCATCTAGGAGTACAGGCAACTAGTTGCATGCAGAAGTCTCACTTTGTTTGCGTCCAGATCTCTCTGTCCATTATGGCGGCAGTGGAGATGCTGCCAGTCAAGGGGTCGATCTTAAACAAGCCACTCATGGATGATGACCTAATAGAGTAGGTCACCTGACCATTTTGACCCTGGTCCAAGTCATCAGCAGCAACCTGAAGAAATGACCACCACATTTTGGAAACAAAAATAAAAAGAAATATTTACAACAGCTGGTTTTCAGTGAAACTTGGAGCTGAGTGAAAAACTGAACTTGGACGTCAAGAGATCATAAAAAATGAGCTACTGTACGTGGACTCAACTTGATGGCTCTCCTGAATATAAAGTAAATTTAGTTAGGGACTTTGACTAGAGCCTTTTTATTCTGTGCTGAAACAATCCAGATTTCCCAAAGTTGACAGTTTTTCCATTTCAGTTTTAGAAATTCACACTTCAGCACACTTCAACAACAGCCAACCATAATAAACAAGTAGAAGACTGGCTACTGCACCTGGATAATAGGAAAATCATAGCCCTGTGCCTCTCTTATGTATGCTACATAGTTCTGCAGCTGAAAGCGTGGCAAGTTGTCATTTATGTCCTGCAGAATTAAGTTGACAGCCATGTAGGAGATGGAGGACGCTGTCTCAGCTTTCACCACCAGGCGGAGTTTAGGGGTCTCTTCAAAATCAAGTCCTTCAGATTGCTGGACCCATATTTCACCTAATTTAGCAAAGCAGAAATAAATTACTAATTGGATTGGAAGATAACGCAGTGAGGGCAGTGATAGGTGCACTTACCAGTAATGGAGTTGATCCCAAAAGACTGCATTCTGTTTCCACTAAAAATGCTGTAGCTGATACCAGTTTTAGAGCCATCAGGGTACTGGGCTTGAGTCTGTGTTACTACTGTGCCTGAACGATAAAGAAATATTCATTGTTGAAACATCTTGATTCAATTGATTGTCTAGATATGTGCATACATATATAGTTAAATAATACGTTCAAACCTTTGGCTGCATTTTCTTGCAGACTGACATCTCTGGCTGTGCGGGAGAAGCGAATACCCCTGTACGTTTGTTCCCTTATGTAAATGATAACCACGCCCAGGGAAGACTGAGCAGGGTTTCCTTGATCCATGGCCTGAACTATCAAAGTTCTCTGGCTTTGTGTCATAGTCTGCAGCTTCTCTGTGGCCTGGATGTCTCCTGTCAGTGAATTAATGGTAAAGCCCCTCACAGGGTTGGCAAAACGATAGAAAACTGAGCCATTAGCCCCAAAGTCCTTGTCCTCTGCCCTCATGGTGGCCAGTACTCTACGGCTGGACACACTACTGGTGGAGATGTTCAAAATAAGTGGGTCCTGAATGAAGAACGGGGCATTGTCGTTTACATCTTGTATGTAGACAGTAACTTGAGCAGTTGAATTTTTGGGGTTTGTGGGGGAGGAATCAGTGGCACACACTTCAAAAGTGTAAGAGGCAGTTTTTTCTCTGTCGAGGGGGGCTGCTGTGATGATGCGACCTGTGTTCTGGTCTACGATGAACATGCTGTGAGAGCCCTGGCTTAGGAAGTAGAAGACCTGGCTGTTAAGTCCATAGTCCAAATCAATGGCTTTCACCTCTAGAACCAGTGAGCCAATGGGGACATCTTCAGAAACATCAGCAGTATAGCTACTGCTCTGAAACTGTGGGCTGTGGTCATTGATGTCCAGAACTGTCACTTCTACAGTGGCAGTGCCACTGAGGGGCGGTTGGCCCTGATCATGGGCTATGACTGTTAGAGTATACCCAGGTCTCTTTTCCCGATCCAGAGGCCTTGAAGTATGCAGCACTCCTGACTGTCTGTCAAGGTGAAAGTCTCCGGATGGATCACCAGCTGCAAGGAGAGCAAAGGATTGCTGACATTCAAAACTTGCCACTTTAAATTATAAAATTGTATAGCAGTTCTACTAAACATTTAGGAAACATGGCACTCAAATAAAGTCACACCTGCAATTATGTAGCTTATCTTCCCTCCTTTTTCTGCATCGAAGTCAGTGGCTTTTAGAGTGAACAGAGGCAACGCTTCCAGGTTTTCAGGCACATCAATGCTATAGTAGAGCCGTCCAAAGACAGGGGCATTGTCATTAACATCAAGTACCTTGATCTTCACTGTTGCTTTAGCATAGTTGGGTGGAAGGCCTCCATCTTTTGCATAAACTGCAAGACATAAAAACATGCATTACCATACATGTGATGTAAACAACAATAAACCCTTGATTTGATTTATCATAGTAAAGTCAATTCTATCTGTAGTGCTTTAGAACAGATAAAGAAAATTACCTGTCACAGTATAAAAATCCTGAGATTCCCTGTCCAATGGCTTAGAGGTGGTTATGACACCTGTGACTGGGTTGATGCTAAAACCTCCCTGTGCAATACCACCATATGTCACATATGCATTGGTTCCTACAGGAAAACACACAGTAAACAATGTTCCAAATAAATAACAGTTGGGAAAACATAAAAGTCATTCATGCATCACCATCAAACAAAGTCAAAAGGTACCTCTTGTTTTATTAGAAGGTATTCTCATTTATTTGAATGAAATCTGCTGTCTAAGCAGTTGGCAATGACACACTTCCTTAGATGTCTGGATGCCAGATTGCGTGCTAAAACAAAGTAGTCTGGCAACCTTAGCTGTTTACTTTGCTAATTGCTTTTGACTAGAAAGTTTATAATTCTTCTGGTTTATGTGCTTTTAAGTCCAGGGTAATGTATTTTCTCTGTGCTCTCACCAACTTTCTGCACCCTCCTGTGAAGACTTTAATTAAAAACAACTGTTAATGTCTAAAATGTTTTAGCCCATAATCCTGCTTTTAAAACAAGAACAAGATTTTTTTTGTGTTTCTCAGTGAGTCCTGATTAAACGTCAGAAAAAATAGCCGTTTTAGTCCACATAAACTGTTATCACATTATTAGCTTTATTTCAGCATGTCATTAGGACCAGGTTCATATTAAATGATGACATTGATGACATTCTCTAAAACTGTCAGGAACTTAGTAGCTGTTAGTTATACACTTCACCTTGGTCCAGATCAGATGCAGACACTGTTAAAACAGTGGTCCCTGCAGGTTCATTCTCAGAAATTTGGGCTTCATACAGGCTCTCCTCAAACCAGGGAATCTCATCATTAACATCTATCACATGGACACACAACAGCTGGCTGGACGAGCGTTTGGGTATCCCATGATCCTCAGCGACTATTGTGAGGTTAAAGATGTCCTGCTCTTCATGGTCCAGAGGTTTGAAAATAGACAGAGAACCTGTACAAACATGAATTAAGCATCAAATGTTACAAAATATTTCTTATATTTGTCAACTATGTTGCAATTTTATAGTCTATTACATAAAAAACTTGTTGATTTTATCAAAAGGAGTAAATCTAGCATGGTGTGTCTTCAGGTTATTTAAAAAGTAAGTGTGAAAAGTTGCTGTGTGAAATCCAAATCAAAGCTAATCTGCTCCACACATACAGCTTTGCCTACCTGACTGCTACCACCACCACTGCTGTAAAAGCCCAAATGGCCTTGCCACAGTTTACAAGATTTTCCACTAAAGAACACCACAACCATCAAGAAAGAAGCAGTAAACACATACTCTAGACACGCAACAGCCAGGCATGCCGTGCTCTGTAGAAATTAGGGGCACCCTCGCCTTTTTCATTATCTCGCCCTGAGAGGTTAAAGCTCACATTGATTCAATTTCAATTTCATGCCTTAAAATGAGATGCAACTGTTAAAGACAGCAAGAGCCAGGATTGTTTTTGGTTTTAACCTCTTCAAGTGCACTTTTTTCCACGTTGTGTTTTGCTAGGAATGAGATAACTTGCCCCTAAGCTTTAGTCTGGTAAAAGTTAAAGGCTGGTATTTTTTCCACCTAAATTTGATTCTTCTTTGATCCTGCCGTATCCTCAGTCACTGATAACATATGGGGGGGGGGGGGGGGGATCCCAAGAGTGAGTTATTGAGAAAAAAAATTGACAGTTTTAACTCCAACATTCCATGTCTACGTGAGGTTTTGGAGCTCACTTTTAACTGTAGAGTATGGGCTGGCAAGGGTTCTACAGACAACAAGTATTCCTTGTTCTGAATCTATTTAAAACCATTTGATGTGTTAATTCTTGCACACTGTTGTCTTTAGCTGAGGTGATATTCACCTCATCAACAGCACACTCTCCCTTCAGTGTGAAAGTGAAATTAATGACCTCACTTCTGACAACTACTGATGAAAATTAATTTTGCTTTATGACTATACAAATTTCTATTAATGGCTTCATGGTTTTCATTGTTGTGGTTAACAGTGACACCAAAGTAATGGAAACAGTGTGCTGACTTGGTGTCGGGTCCAGTCAATGACCCCCAAAACAGAAGCCAACCAGGTGCTAACCCTAACTCTGCCATTATTCTAACAAATAACCAGTGTGTATGAAAACACTTCAAGATGAGTCCACACCTGGTTAAACAAGCGACATGCATGACAGATACTGAAAGGTTCCATCCCCACAAGGTGCTTGAAAGGCCATCCTGGTCAAGACTTAAAGGAGGAGGTGGAGCAAGCATTGACACGTGTCTCAAACACCACAATAAAGCCCCCAGGACCAAATAGCTCAAGGTCAGCGTTGACTAAGTGGCAGTGTAATGGAAGCGCACCAACACGCGTGCACGAGCACGCCTACAAATACACACATGCATACACACAAACATGCGTAACTGATCCCTTCTCTAATGGTTCCCAGAAGCCAGAGCAGGGGTTTCTTTGGTCTTTCATGGGAATAGATCCACAATAACAGATGATGGGTTGTTGTGTGTGCACGTGTGCTTGCACATTCTCATGTGTGTGTGTTTAATGTTTGGCAGGTTGCTGTGTTCAGCCTAAAACTAAGAGAAACAAGTTATGATAAGTGAAGCAAGATAACGTTGTACTTAGTTGTAAGCAAAGTATTACAAGTATTACATTATTCTGAAAAAACAATTTGGTGACATTGTTGAGAGGACTGTTTATGCACAATGAAAAGTATAAATGCAATGCAAAAAAGGTAAATAAAATGACCAAAAACAGTTCAACAGGTGCATCATTTCTAAATCAGTAGGTTTAAACTTTTTATGGAATGTGTGTTTAATTTAGTTTGTATCTTCATTCAGACAAAAAGAGTAATCCCAGAGGTAATAATACTTCTCTTAACATTGTATCAATTTGTACACTGAAAATGAAAGTTTCTACACTGCTACTGGGTTGCACTGACTGACTTACCAGTGTTTGAGTTGAGGCTGAATGTCCCTCCAGTGTTGCCGGATTGGATTCTATAAGTCAATCGACTATTATCCCCTTGGTCTGCATCTCTAGCCATGACAAAAAGCACCACAAAGCCCACTGGCTGGTCCTCCATGACACTGACAGCCGTTGGTGAAATGAACTCTGGTGGATTGTCATTCTCATCGGTGATATACATCCTCGCTGTGACGGAACCCCAGCGCTTCTGGCTCGCATTGAGGGGTGAGTCGGTTGCTTTAACAACAAGGATCAATGAGGACGTGACCTCATGATCCAACTTGCGACCCAATGAGAGAACACCGGTGATGGGGTCAAGAGTTAAAAGGCCAGGGGTGTTTGGCCATTGGTGAAGAATGGAGTACATCAGCTCGCTGTTGGGCCCACTGCCATCCTTATCTGTGGCCTGGAAAGTGTAGACAGAAGAGCCAGTCTCCATGTTTTCAGATATGACAATGGTTATAGGGTCCTCAGCAAATTCAGGGGTATGGTCATTGCTGTCTTCTATGTCAATGTCCAAGCTGACGAGTGTGCTACTGGGAGGGATCTGAGAAAAGTCATCCACCTCAATTTTCAGGTTGTACTGTGCGTTTTGCTCAAAGTCAAGAGGACAAGCCAAGTACACATCCCCAGTTAGATGGTCCACAACAAAGGTTCCATCCTTATCTGTACCACCAACTACTGTGTAGGTCACCTTGCCTTCTTCTAAGGTTCCTCTGTCATGGAGACGCACAGAACCAATCACTGAGCCAGGAGTTGTCTCCTCCACAGAGTTTAAAAACATAGAATGTAAATCGGTCTTAGAGGTAACTCTCTTTATGCTGATAACCTACAAGAACAAAAAGAAACACACAATATCAGTGGACAGCGGAATCAAGCAGGAGGCTTTTTTAAAACTGTCTGGAAGCAAAGACTTCAATTTTCAATTATAAGTGAAGGAATTTTAAAAATTTTAGACGAAGCAAAAGTAGAGTTTACTTTTATCAAGAAATAAAATCCAACAATACAAGAGGTTTTGATAGACTTAACAAGGCTGTTCCAAATGATCACTCCTAATCTTAATATTCACTGCCAGGAAAAACATACATGTTAAAAGTAGAACCATTTAAGGGAGAAACAGTTAAAGATATTTGAGTTTAGCGCTGGGACATAAATTTCTAGTGTTAAATTCCTTTTGATGGACTGTTTAGAATATGTTCAAAGACTACTGCCCTCTATAAAAAAACACAAAATGTCATGTTTAATAAAATAGCAGCAGTTCCCACAGTATTAAGTCAAAATTTAAATAAATAATTTAATTAATATTTCTTATAGTTGTTGACAAGCTGTAAAATGGTTACACAATCTAAGGAAAATGAGCGCTCCCAAAATAAATTGATATAGAGCGATTTTATTAGTGAGGGAACTTAAACAGCAGTCCAAAAGATGATTAATATGAAAATGTGTAAATATGTCAGCAGGCAAGAAAAACAGTGTACTGTTTAATTCACTTAGCTAATAATTATGTTTTTAATTTTTTTATGTTATTGGGAAGGAAGAAAAATTTATTGTATTTGAAGGAGTGTTTCATTTGCCAGCTCTATTTTCCAGGAATCTATAAATTGTGGTTTCTTCCAGGTCTCTTTCATTGTGTCCATTTCTGTTTTATATTAAATATTAACGTTAATCGTCGTCAGAGCTGTGTTTTATGTTGAGTGTAAGTAAAGCCCTGCCACTCTTTGTAAAAAGGACTACTGTATGAAAAAAAGTGTTGAAGTCATTGAGCGTGACCTTGATCAGTGTGTTCTCCAGCTGGTCCTCATCATAAGCCAGCTGGGAGTATTTAATTTAGACCCACTTTTTCCATTTCAGATAGAAAGTTCCTTTTTGAAAATTCACAAGAGGAGAAAAAGGGAGGAGGGCGGGACGCGACCTTGTCAGAAGTGAGGCTGATATGTCGGCAGCTAGTCTGAGGGGCCCTGAGACATGGATTCTCTCAGCCCCAAGTCTATTCTTTGATATTAAATAGGTGTGTAGTGAGAGTGAGAGTGTTTGCGCTGGCTGCACTCCAGCGAGTCTGACCTGAATGGTGAGGGAGCAGGAGGCACTGCGAGGGGGCAGTCCTCTGTCAGTGGCTGTCACTGTCAGAGAGTATTCAGCTCGTTCTGAGTGAATAAGAGGGTATGATGAATGCAGTTCACCAGTGATTGCATTTAAAGAGAAGCGCTCAGCCCTGGGACCTTGGAGAGACAAAAAGTTCAAAATTTAACTGGAGATGACACATGTAAAAAGACTAAACCACACAAGCCTGAAACGGTAAAAGGATTAGATGATAAATATGACAAATTATTGTGACAGCGATGTGCTTTGATGTACACAGAAGCAAAATCAATAAATTACTTTTTGTTACCTAACTTATTACTTATATACCTGACAAAGAGTAGAATAAGGTGCTGTTCTCCCCTTCATCAGGATCTTTGGCTTGCAGTGTGCCCAGCACAGCCCCAGCAGCCTGACCTTCTGTCACCTATTGATCAAAAAACACACATCAGTAATAGGGGATAGGGGTAATAATCTATAAATGCACCCCACCATGGATATGGATGATTCTGCATAGATTTTTAAATGTCAAATATTGATTTTGTTAGTTAGTTTGTGCTGCCAATTTAAGAGAGTCAGCGGAGCAGTTGTGCTTTGCTGAAGCCTGAAGAATGTTACTCTACAAGCAATAAATTGAAATGATCATGACATAACTGTCTTTAGTAATGACTTTTAAATGTTTGTATACATTTTGCATGGTTGTATTTCAGTTTTACATGACTTTGTCTAAACATAAGCTATCCAGCTGACTGCAGGAGTTTATTTACAAATCTGAAAATTGCAGATAATGAAGATGCATAATTAATTGTTTTATAATCACATCACATCCCTATGAACTGTTATCAAATCAAATCGTTCTTAATTATTCCTGTACATGTTTATTATAAGCATAAAAATGTTCAGCATCACCTGTAATATGATATCTTTGCCCGACTGGCTGTGGATAAAAGCAGGGTCATTGTCGTTGTCATCAAGGACTGTAACGAAGATGGTGCCCGTCACAGAACAAGGGGGCGAACCACCGTCTTGTACCACCACCACCAGCTGATAGCTTGACTGCTGCTCTCTGTCAAGAGTCATCCTTGTACTTATTTCACCTGCAGAGTAAAGAGGATGGATGAGAGGGAGTTCAAGCAGCAACACTAGTCTACTGGAATAATGATGAGAGACTTAGCAGCCACCAGGATTGTATCAATGATACTCAGAAGTAATGGACATACACAGTGTGTGGATTTCTGCTTTCATATGCACAGAAACTCGCACTCATAAATTAGAGAATTCTAAAAGATTGGCAGATCCTGTACACACTTACAGCTCAGCCAGACGCTGATCACAAATCAGAGCATGAGTCTCTTCCCACAGACTAACAGGCTCAGCGGGCCAATTAAAGACCAGCAAGATGCTTAGTGCTGCTGTCACTGTTATGTGCCTTATTTATGACAGGGAGTATGGTGGCAACTTTCTTCTCTCATCTTTAAAAGATGACTCAGTGACTGGCTGATCACAGCTTTTAAAAAAAATAAAAACATAAAAAAATAAAATAAAATATTGATGCTGGTCCTTCATGATTCACATCAGAATCACTCGTAGTTTTCTTTTTCAATTTTCTTTTTCCACTGTCAGTTCAAAACATCTGAAATATATGTTTGTGCACATTTTTTCTTGCTTGAATACACCAGAGCCTTGTGTCATTTGAAATAAATTGAATAATCCTCTGTGTTGTTTAAACACATCAATAAAACCAAACCATAAGATTTCCATCTAACCTGTGTGGGTGTTAATCTGGAAGTTGCGGTCAGGATGCAGGAAGCGGTAGTTGAGACGCCCATTGGAGCCAGCATCTCTGTCGGTGGCTAACACGTGTCCAAAACCTGTTCCCGCAGGCAGATTTTCTCTAACAGCCATAAATACTTTCTCCTGCGTGAGCCGAGGGTAGTTGTCATTCTCATCAGTCACTGATATTCGGACTGTAGCGCTGCCTGTCTTTTTTAACTGTCCATGACCCACACTGGCCATTACTGTCAGAATATACATATCCTTCAGTTCCCTATCAAGGGCACTCTTCACAAACAGCCAACCACTCTCTGCAGCTATACCAAACCCTGCAGCATCTCCATCAGGACGGAGGTGATACATCAAAGGAGTCAGGTGACCTGAGCCTTGGATCTCTCTGATCAAAGCTCTTACTTGCAGGAAGCGTGTGTTTATTGGTGTTCCTTCTTTTAGTTCCACGCGGTAGGTGAGGGTGTCAAACACAGGTCCCTGTTCATTCTCTGCTTGGACGTGAACCACAAGCATAAAGGTGGCGCTAAGCTGGGGTACTCCATTGTCCTTGGCAACCACCAGGAGATCGTAACGTGGGTTTGTTTCATAGGAAAGGCTCCCCACCAATCGGATCTCTCCGGTACTGCGATCTACACTGAAGATTCTCTGGATTCCACTTGGAGAGGAAAGATCAAAGGTGAGCTGTCCATTAACACCAGAGTCTCTGTCCTCAGCTTGGATTCTATACACCACTGCACCCATTTCTGTGTTTTCTGGTAGAAGAAGGGACTCAGAGGATGAGGGCAGAAAAACAGGTTGGTTATCATTGATGTCGGCGATGGAGATGTGGACACGAGTCTGGCCAAACGCTGGGGGGTTGCCACTGTGAGCCTGCACCTCCAAGTCAACAGATGACTGGATTTCATGATCCAGGGGCAGACTTGTTCTTATGACTCCACTGTCAGGATCTACAGTAAAGTAGCTTGCAGGGTCCCCAGAGCTGATGGTGTAGGAGACACCCTTGGAAATGCCTGGAAATTAGGAAAGCCCAAGAGTCAGAACAAGGAATTCAACAGAATATTGTATTACCAAAGAAGTAGCCAAAAACTGCATTAAGAAAAAAAAAAGAACCACTCAGAAGTGAATCAAAAGTACAGTGTGTTTCTGCTGTGCCTACCTGTCTTACTGCTGGCTTGGACAATGCCTACAACTGTCCCACGCAGGGCGTCTTCAGATACAGTAAAGTAGTACTGAGTCTGTTCAAATACAGGTGGTGCCACCAGCCCTGCTACCACACTGATGTTAACCTTAGCATGGTCTAATACAAACAGACCTCCACCATCTTGAGCAGTGACAATCATGGTAATGACAGAGTTGGCCTTCCCATAGGCAGAGCGAGACAGAGAGATGACACCTACAAAAAGGTTGAAAAAAATCAATTTTGAAAGGAATTCAGCAGATAATGGGCAGAAAAGGGTAGTAATATTTTTGCCAACCTGTGTCTTTATTGAGTGTAAAGTATGGCGATGCTCCTCCAGGTACTGTTTTGTAAGTAATTTTCCCATTCTCGCCTGAGTCTGGGTCATAGGCTGTCACTCTGACAACAGATGTCCCAGGGGCACTCTGTGTGCTCAAACTAACAGCGTAGCTGAGTGGGTAGAAAGCAGGTCTGTTGTCATTAATGTCGACCAGATCTACTTTCACATAGGCTACGGAGCTCAGTCCACCCTGCAGATGAAACAAAGTGTTTTTGTCATACCTTTGTGTATAGCAGCTCACGAGCAGGATGAAACACCGGAAAGCAGGATTTAGATCACATTTTTGTGTCTATATATACTGTATACTACATTATTCCCGGTGAAAGTAAAAAAAAATAAATAAATATAAAGGCTGTATAACCAGTAAAAGTTTTAATGTACAGTGTAGCCTCTAAAATATAGTTCCAACAGATTTGAGCACTAACACAGATTGATAGTTTCCCCTGGGAAAGAGCAATATGTCATGACCTATGTAGGGTGAGTGGGCCCACAGCAACCAAAATCTGTTTCATGGACTTTTCATTTAAAGAGAATACTGTGCAGGCTTTTTTATTTGGACCAGGTGGCAAAAATGAGGGAGGCCACAGCCCAGCTTGTTAAACTATTACTGCCTGACAGTTGAGGTATTTCTCCATCTGATTGCTTTAACATACCCAGAATAATTTATTTTCTTTTTAATGTTTTATTTTTTTAGGCATTGTTTGGTAGTTGGTGAACATGATAGTTACAGTAAGTCCAACTACCTTAGAGAGCTGTTCAAACTTTAGTTTTATTTGCATGATGAATTCAGAACATTTTTTACACAGTTAGTTTGTCTTCACTCTCTTGTCAGTATAAGCACGGTGGATGTGTTTATAGGATTACCTTGTGGCTCGATGGATTCATATTAAGAATGATTTCAAAAAGCGGTGGCTTACCCCGTCAACTGCAGTAACAGTAAAGTCGAAACTGTCCAGCCCTTGATCCCTGTCTAGTACACCAGTAGTGCAGATCTGGCCATTTTCCTTGCCAATATTAAACTGAGAGGGAACAGCGCTGTTACTGCCAGAGCCAAGAGAGTAGGTGATCGAGCCAAAGGAGCCACCGTCTGCATCTGTCGCAGTCACCTACAAAAACAAAGACACGCCGTTGGTTAAACACTCGATTTCATGAGCAGAATAAACTTAAATGTTTCTAAATTCAATAATACTACTCTGAAGCTGCAACAAATTACATTTTTATTCTAGTAAGGGAATGTAAGGATAATGGCACATCAACAAAACTGAAACAAGAGCACAATACCAGGTGCCTTTAAAAGCATCTTTGGACTCTTTCTTTGTTGTTTATTTGAGCCAGGACATGAGCCAAACAGGCCCTTTGGCAGAAACAAACTCTGAGGGAAAGAGAATCGTTGGCAGAATGCTCATTGACTTCTAGAGGCTCTGGAGGAGCTGCCAACAGGAAATACTGCCGGCTTCATAAGTAGATTCTGACTGAAAGGGACAGTAACACTGGCAACTGGACAATGGTGGGATCCCACACAGTGCGATTTAATTCAATTCAGCTCAGCTTATTTATATATTTTTTATGATTCAGTGCAGATTAATACATTCTTTTTTTTAATTATAATTATTATTTTAGCCACCTCCGTAGAAAGCAGAACTGAATATTAGTTTCTTAGTTTCTTCATCATCAGTGACTTTTTAAAGAAGAAAAAGAAAGAGAAGAAAAAAAGTGAAATGTAATGGGAAAGAATGAAAGAGAGATTACCGGTAGAAGATATATGAAATATATACTATCGAGAAAACACAAGACAATACACCTGACATCTTGGCTGCACACATACAGAAACAGAGATAACAAAAACACAGCATCAAAAATGCATATCTATATAATAATAATGATTATAACCTTGCTGAAAGGTATACATAAACATACCCATACCTACATACTGCACATCCACACACATCCACACACATCTATGTATGTATATATATATATATATATATATACATA
>NW_013952496.1:107000-108548 GCF_001266775.1 Austrofundulus limnaeus
GTGTGTGTGTGTGTGTGTGTGGAAAGGGGGGCGTATACACAGGATGAGTGTCAGCGCAATGGAAAGCAGAGGGAGCGTTTTAGCAATAATTTCCAATATCTTATTTTTTTTATTTTCAAGCCAACAAGTATATAACAAATATTTTCAAAAGACCTTTAGGAACACATTTCTTACTGTTTTTCATTGTTCTATCCGACCTCTTCATGGCAGGCACTGAATGTGAGAGCTGTTTGAGAAGATTTCTTTATGCTTTCAGTTTTAGCCACAACCACAAAGTAAATGGATTTTTCATAACACACCCACATACAGTATTGTACAATCACGCTTTGACGTCCTTTAAATTTACGGTTTGAAGAATGGAAAAATAAAGAAAATAGCTGACCCAATAAAAAAAGGAGTGGAAATATGAGTATACCGAGCTCCTGTTAAAAATGGACAGATAACTGCATGGTCTAATAAAGATGAAGATCCAGTGCTGTCATACACACTGTGCTCAAAATGATGAAGTGATGGAGTATGTATTTGAAAAGCAGGAAATATTTGCCTTGAGGTAAGTGTATCAGTGTAAATAAGCTGTATGGAAATAAAACCAAATAATCACATTTGCACAAACCACCAGTAAACATCCTAAAGCAATCTAATTTAGATTCTGCATTCTTTTTATAGATTAATAGCAGCATATCTGTGTCATCTCACGGCTGTGCAAAGAATTTGTAAAACAAGATTATATTCATGACATGACACAAAAGGCCATAAGCAAATTAAAAATAAGCATAATAATAAGTCTAAACCACAAAGCATAAACCCTGAGAGATGAGGGCAACCTAACAAAACATGGCCTATGGCATCAAACAATTCTGCAATGGCTGTGTTATAAAAAGCTGAGAAAAACTCAGTAACAGAGAATATGTTAATCTTCATGGGTGAAACAGGGTTGTTGCATTGTCTTAGAGTGATAAACTAAGCATTTCTTGGAATGTGCTGGATCTCAATGAGAAGTTTGCCGGATTAAATCCCGACCAGGAACCTTTCTGGGTAGAGTTTCATTTGCCATGCCAATTTTAAAACACTGATGACCAGAAACATAATTTAAAGTAACCAAACATAAGTAGGTACAGTATCTTAAGCAGTAGGATATAGATTTACTGCTAGTATCTTGGTTGGGTTTCGATATAAAAAGCCACCACCTTGCTGTACAAACACATTTTTCCATGGCAGTGTGTGGGTATTACACAAACTTTGTTTTCCCTAGATTAAAATGTTTAAAAGCAGACGTAATCTTACATCATACGCACCAGCCATAAGAATTTTCCTGACACTTCATGTCTGTGAGTGAGGGATGATGGGAGCTGTTTTATCAGTGGGGGAAGAAAAACGTTTGGATGAGTTCTTCATAAAACAAGCAGGGGAAATCCAAAAATAACTGGGTCACGTCATGGCTCTAAAACCAGATTTCAAAAGCCTTTCAGAGGAAACTTTTTTTGACTGATTGTCTAGTAATCTGAAAATTATTCACAATAGAGGATGTATCTTTATATAATATAATAT
>NW_013952496.1:108558-118195 GCF_001266775.1 Austrofundulus limnaeus
TATATATATTGATCTCTGCCCCACCTTTATCTTGCAGCCATAATATAGGAAAATTACTAAATGAATGAAACAGAGTCTCAAGTACTCAGGCCAGCTAGGGGTAAAATGAAAGCAATGCAGTTTTTAATCATGCTCTTATTTCAGAGTGCCCAGTCAAACAAATCCATCTCAAGCAGTCCTCGCTGAAACCAGCCAATCAGGAAGGTGCCACAGCCAATTCAAACAGGCTGCAAATGACAGAGTGTATGTGTAAATGTTTGCCAAATAGGAAATTATCTCACACATCAATCAAGCTCTGCGTGCACATGTTACGAGTGCACCTTAGATGCGTAAGCAAAGACACAAACACTGTAGGTAAGTGATTGCTCTTTTTGGTTTCAAGATGCACGTGGAGCAATTATAGAAGCAAGAATGAGTTAATTCCGTACTATGACATCAAAATGGAAATATTTTTATATTGACTTTGCAAAGAGAGTGAGCTCATATAAGTTATGTGACTGTCCAAATTAAACAAAATGCATCTCTTTCACATAGACACTTTCAGAAACTACTGGATGACATTTAAATGACTTCAATGACATTCATGAGACCAACTCCATCACACTTGATACTATATGTTGTACAGACACATACGTTTTATGTTTAATAAAGTGATTAAAATAGACTGGCCATCAAGAATAAGGGAGCCTACTGAATTTATTAAAAATGTAGAAAAAATTGGGTTCCCCACCTACATAGGTAATTTTAGCTTCCATATTTATGATCAATAGCTTCAACACAAGGGCTACAAAAAACACACCACCCTGATAAGAGATTTTAGCTTTCTCATATAAACTTTGCTGACAGAAGTTAAGCAAATCAGGACTCCTACGATACAAGAGTAATCTAAAGCACCATGTGAAAGAATGATGAGATGACACAGGTCATTAAAGACAGAAAAGCCAAAGAGGAAAGCGTAGGCTCAAAGACATCAAATGAGTGGGCGAGTTGTGGAAATCTGGACTGAGAGATGCTTTGAGCTGTCTCAGCTGGTGTGAAGACATGCACACTACTCTCTATTGTCTTGGCATCACTTCAGACAAAAGTGGAGATGAAGAAAACAAGGCAAATACCTCCTCGAGGCCTCTTTCACTACTTGCTAAAGCAGGAGCTAGGCGGGTCAGAAACTTTTGTTACATGTCAACCACCACACGAAAGACGCAGACAGAGACCACACCGAACCGGTGGAAGGAAGAAACCCACGCAATGTTGACAAAAATATCAAAATACCAAACATATGACGCACAGACAGTATTGTCTGGATTTGGACCAAACACATGCGAAAGATTTTGGTGGTTACTAATCAGACAAAAACCAAAAGTCTTTACAACGTTAGTAAGGTCTGTGAAACTGTGACATAAAATTCCCCCTGTGATGTCTGCTGGCTTTGTGCAAACCTAAGAGCTGCAATAAAATTCTAGAAGACATGGAGGATTAAACAAGAAATACGTTTGTGTATCATCTGAGATGTTTTGTTGTGTTCCATAGCGATCAAGGATAAAATGTGTACACAAGGTAAGCCTATACAATGCAAAGCCAGAGCAGAAACCCCAAGGCACTATTACAAAGATGAAACACTATGCTTTGTTCTGTGCTGTCCAGGATCAAGCTTTTAAAGGAACATCATACTATTTCTATTGTTTTTATTTATTATTTTTACATTGTGAAAGGGTGGGGGGGTGATGAGGGGTTAAATATGAAGAAAACCTGTTAAAACAACAGTTCATGGTGCGGCCAGGAGTAATCATAAACATCAGGATTTACCCCTGTGGAACATAAATATCCACAGTGAATTTCATGGGGCTAGAAGACAACCAGCTGTCTCTGAGGCACCTTATCGTTTTCATGTGTTGAACAGGCTAAATGTTGACCTGAAATAAACAATGGGCAAGAAAAGGGGTCAGTGAACTGATAACCCCATTATGCCTACACACCATTGTTCTGGTGAAATAACTACTTTAGGTGGAAGCAGGCCTTTTAATGTGATTTCAGCCAAGCAGTTTCTAAAACAACTACTATGTTTTCCATTGGATTAATAATTGTTTGCATGATTGTTGCTGTAAAAGCCTCACCTAAAATGAAATGACACTGATCCTGCAACACATCAAAAATCATACATGAATCAAGTTTTATTCACACAGCAAAAATGCAAAGAAATTCACTCTGCATGAGTTCAACAGGAACCATTTATTCCAGATCTAATAGGTTTTTTGTATGTCCAGATGTGTCTTTGGGTGAATTAGGGTATCCTAGTGAAACACAATATAACTGTCAAAGTTAATAACTATCCTAATCACACTGTAAAAAAAAGAAAGAAAATGTTATCTGCCACTTGCCAGATCATTTCATCCAGAACTGTCGTTCACTGTGAAAATGGTTTCCAACTGTCGCGGTAATGAGTTACCCAGACAGAAACTCCAGATGAACACTAGTAAAATCTTACATGTGCTGGAGGGTAAACATGACAACATTTAATACTTCTCAATAAATGGCCCTGTCTTGACAGACAACAAGTGCAGAGCCTAAAATAAGTTGTTTCTAACTACAGAAAAGTCACACAAAGCAACAGTTCCCACTATTCTTGTTCCTTGGAACTAGATGAGAGAATCAATGAAATCACTTTCTGACACAATAAAATACTGTAGAAGCACTGAAAATTTAATTAACCATGAATAAATGCAGCGCAGCTTTAAAAACTTCTATAAGTGGTGCACTGACATAAATGTGTGGCAGAACTGGATTAAGAACAGCAGGTTAAATCTGGCAAAGGAACAGAAGGGAGATTGTATAGTAGGCAGGGATTTGGAAACACTTAAAAGTAGATTACATACATGGGAAAGTAAGACATTACGAGTTCTTCACTTTTGTGCATCTCTCTATCACATTGCTGACAAAAAAGGAGAACAACCTTAAAGCTTCTGTATTTCATCTTTGCAAGAGTTAGTGTGCTTGATACAGATCTATTTTTAATTGTACTTGCCAGAAATTTTCTTTGATTATAGGCAGTTTCTTTTAAGAGTTCCACCAGTTTGTAATGTGTTTACAATGCAAATTTAAGAATTTTGCATAACAATTTATGTATCATACCACATGCATCTCTAATAGCGTTGCATAAATTTGAAACTATGAACTTTAAGTAATTCAATACTTGCATTCTTTGTAGTTTAAGAGTTATCACAAACTTCAGTTGCTGAAAGTTAGGTGGTCTGCATTTTTTTAAAACTTTCTTTACACTTTCTTCTAAAACTGAAGTGTCTGTTTCTCATCTGGGTCTTGCATCTGGAAGTTATTAGGCATCCAACCATTTAAGGAAAGAAGGATTCCTAAATGAGTTCAGAGGTAAAATGTAAGGCATCTAAAGGCAGAAAGAGGGCTCAATAAAAAGAACTGAATACTGCGCACACCAGTTGATCAAACATGGAATACCATTTTTTTCAATAATTTGTCCATGGTAATCAAAAATAAAAACTAACTCTTACTAAAATTATGACTAAATTTCCAGGAAAAATACAAGAATACACTCGTAACTTTGCCCAAAATGCCATCGAGTGAAAAGCTGGGTGACCACAAACATCCACAAAGCCATCAAAACTGGAACGTGACTACATCATGAAAACAGCTCTAAGATCTTTTTTAAGCCAATCTGCTAACAGAAACAGTATTTGAAGTTATGTATATTATCCATGATCTTAATGTATGAATTAAAATTAAAATGGTAAATCGTAGTTAAGCAAAATGTAAAACTTGTTGCTGACCATGGTATAGACTCACAGATAAATCTTTGCTGACTCCTAAAGCAGAATGCGAAGACTGATTTCCATAAAAGGTTCTGAACCATTCAAAAAGACAAATATGACAAAAACTCTTGTGGATGTGTTAAGTGTGGTGCTGATGTGGCATTAACCCCTGACCACCTGGAATGACAGACGCTCCCTCTGAGAGGCTGCTGCTTAAGACATTAACCTTTTTGTTTTTCAAAGGTCAAACAAAGAAGAAAAAAAACATGGCAGTATTTTTCTAGCTAAAGGCCAATGGTTAGTTGATGGGAACAAATATATATCTAAAAAACAATTTGTGAGCTTGATATTTAGTTGTACTGCGAAAACGTATTTTAGTAGGTGTCTACTAACATATTTTTTGTATAAGTTTATTTAAAGAGGACATAGTATCATGCAACATCCACTTTTTTAGCCATTAAATGCATTTTGTTGTGGACATGGAGTCTCTAGAAGTGCAGAAAATTTGAATGAAGTTTCTCCTGGTGAAGCGTAGATATCTTTATTTTCTGATTAGGCCATATTTTTCAAACTGTTCAGTTGTTTTTTTTTATTATTTTCTATGACATTTTCTGAACTATTACGTCACAGAATTTGCAGCAGAACTTATAAATAAGGTCTTGACTTCCCAACTACAATTTTGTCATCTTGTTCTCCTCTGGCTCTGCAGACTCTGGCTCCACCATGTAAGGCTGGATGAACTGGATTTAAAGAGACAGCCTCAAAACGAGTTGATCTGAGATGCACCTCAGAAAAGGGGTGAAAGAGGGGCTTGTGGAGTTACAATAAGGAGGAATTCAGACCATAGTATTGTAGTTCCACTTTATATAGTGAATGATTTAATATAAAAAGAGGAAAAAATTATTTAAAAGCATGATGTGTCTCCTTTAATGTTGTTTCTTGATATGTTTAAAGATAGATGTTTTTGTTAGTTTTAACTATGTAAATTAAAAATACCTATTTGACGTTAAAAGGTCATTTCTTCCAGTAAGAACTGATGAATTACCACTCAAAAGTGATACGACTGCATCTATGAACCTGATGGATCCCTGCCCCTTTACAGTTACCCCTATAAAACCAAGGTCCAGGCTGTGAGATGAGACATTAAAAGCTTGTTCGGTATACTCTCCAACAAGACTAGAGGGAGGTGACCTCGTATGAGACCCCCACAGAGGAAATCTTGTCAGGGTCTTGCTTGGCTCTCTTTCAACCACTCATCTCTTTTTTTACTACACCCATTAGTAGGGGTGAGCCTTGGTCTGGTGAGTCAAACCAGGCAGAGAACAGCGGAGCCTGGAAGGGTGGGAGTGGAGCTAATATGAACCATGCACAGCGTGGGGCAACAGATCTGATGTGGGTTAGGCGAGTGTTGCAGCTGCCTGCAGTGGGTGGGAGAGTACCCTCTGAGCCTAGCATGCCCAAACAAAGTGCAGATGTAGATGCAGAGTCAGATTGTACCTGGTTATCATATCTCCACAAAAGATGAAATGACAGAATAATATGCAGTGCCAGAGTGTTTTATTTTATGTGTTAACCCAGCCTGCTTCAATTCAGTCACCAAATTATATTTTAATAAATTTGTGATCAGAACCTACTTTGTAAGAAAGAGCCAGCAAAAAAAGGCCTTTTGTCTTTTAAAGAATGACAAACTCAAAGTGTGCACATACAGTATTTTTAGAAACAATAGCTGCGTTTTCATTGCAAATGTGCGCAAAACCTTGTCGATATTCTGTTAATGTCGAAAAACACAGTTTCGCAATTGCAGTGTTTCCATTAAGTGAGAAATGCTATTAAAGTCTCGCGTGAATATGCTTGTTCTCGTGATAAATCACTATAAACATGGCGGCAATGGATGTAAACACATAGCATAATGCTACCATGACCCTAGCGCTCATCATCAGCCTTCAGAGGAGACGTCGGCGTCTTATCGAGGCTTTCGAGTGACAAGCCCCTTATACTTGGGAGTGGCTACGTATGCTGCGTTTTTGGGAAAATGTAGACAGTGAGTTTAATACTTTCTTTTACTACTTCGGTGATTTCACTACTACTTTTACTTCCTGTTATCTTCTTCTTCTTTGTCTTTTCACCAGTAGGAACAGCGGGTTGTTGATCACGTGACTCCCGTGATGCGAGAAAAGTGTTTCCATTGCAGTTTTGCAAAATACACCAATTTCGATAAGGTCGAAAAACCACCTCTTCCTAGCGCAAAAACATTTAGTCGAAAAACTTTTTTTTCTCGAAATTGACGTGTTTCCATGGAGCAAATTTATTTTCGAAATTCTAATTTGCGCATTTTCATGGTCAATGGAAATGCAGCTAATAGTGACAAACATTTGGAACATCAGATTTAAAAAAGTCTGATCAAAGAGCAGATCTTTTTGCTCTACTTTATGTCTTTTTGTTCTACTTTACAGCTGTAATTGATAATCTCTTTTACACATATAATAACACGTTTATGACATGTGGACAATGAGAAAAGTTTGAAGATGAGAAAACACATGCATTATTCAGTATATATTTTAAAAGTACTGCCACAAAAGTAGTGATACCAGTTGGATATGCCTGAGAAGGGCTGACATTTCTAGCACAGCAGATGAAACCTTAGCTGTGGACTGGCACATGTCCTTTTATGACCTGCATCCTCTGTCGGGAATAACTGAACTTGTAGGTCAGGAACAGGATCATCACACCTCAAACACTTTTCTCTTGTCATGCCTTTCCCCATCTGTTTGTTCTTCTTTTCCAAAAGCCTGCCACACTCTTCCTGACCTGTCTCTCAGCTCCTGTTTCCTTATGTATTTGCCACTTTTCTTGCTTTCACAATCAAATAAATCAGTACACATAATTGTGTTGATGGTACTTGCTTTACAATTCAATTCAAATTCAAAAATACTTTATTGATCCCAGACGGAAATTAGGTAATTTTGAAATGTAATACATTATTTTACTCACTTAATTTGTGATTTGATTCACCTTTAATTGTTTTTGTCTGTGAAATGTGTTCAATAATTAAATTTTCACGAGATAGAGTAAATACATCACCATTTTAAGCTGTATGATTGTTTGTGTAAAGGTATTAATAGTCCTAGATGCATGGTAATAGAAAACAACATTAAAACAGACAATCTAGAAGAGAGTATATTTTTACACTACACAAACTTCTTGTAAACTGGTTTTGTCAGAAAAAAAGCAAGAAGAGTTTTCTTTTGTTTTAACATCATTTATGTTATACCAGCTATACCATCTGAGGTGTGTATTATTGCAGGCAGGTGTGAACAAGAAAATGTGTACAGTTTGAGAAAGCAGTGGCTGGTCACCTGGTTGCAAACACTTGGAGTTCAGGAAGGCTGCAACCAAAAAATTGTCCATTTTCTTATAATTTTGCAATACAAACAAATTACCCAACCCAATTTTGCAGTGAATTTTAAAGAAATATGTAGTTTTATGATAATAAAGTGCTAAATTTCAACATCCATGTAAAGCAAGTGTTTTCCATAGAGTATTGGCTTCTTTTGAAAACAGAATGATAATCCGAAATTTTACTAGTATTTATTTAAAAAAGAGTGCAGCTTTTTTAAATAACACTTGTGGAACATGAAAAAGTCTGCAATTTAATTAAAATTAGTTGAATCTTATAGATCTCTTACTTAATTAACTAACGTCTCTTCACAAACCAATTTCAGATACTGGAATGTAGCTGTGGTGAAGCCGAATAAATGTAAAAACACCCTGCCATACATGAGCTTCCGCATGTTGCTGAAATTGATCTGCTGCGCTCCCAGAACAGAAATCGATTATTAAATTAGCAAGATGCACTAAGGAGCAGGTGAACATCAACATCTTCTTTTAATCTCTGCAGTTAACAAAAAAAAAAACAATGTTTTTCTGACCCAGTGTGAAAAAACAACTATGGTTGTTGTTATGCTTTATATGTTATACAGATGTGTTGTATGCTTTGATCTGTGCGACGAGGGGGAAATTATGAGGATTTATCCCCCGTGACACAATATTCCAGTTATATTCAAGAAAATATTGAGAACATTAGAAAAAAAATAGTCAAAATTTACTCCAGTAATTAATATGACCCTTCAACTTTGTGGATGGGGGGGCTGTTAGGTGTGGTGTTTGGTTCTGTTTTGGGGCAGGCAGCCCTCCTTGTACAACGGTTGTGGAAACACTGCAAAGATCTTACAATCACAACCTCACAGCGCTACTCTTAGTGAAGTAATCATTCCTGAGGGAAGAAAACTGGATCAGTCTCTGATGCTTCTGTCTACACAGTATGAAAAAAAAAGGGGGGGGGGGGGGGAGTGGTGAGTTGGGGCAAACGGGGTCATGAAGGCCTACTGGAACTGTAAATATAAACATACTTTGTCACTGACTGATAAACACTGCAAACAAACGAAGACCACTCAGGCAGGCTTCCTGCGTGAGCGCTGTTTCTTCAGTAAACCATGTTTAAACTGTAAGCCCAGGTTCAGACATGGGTTGGATACATGAGGCAACATGCTGCGGCAATGGAGACGGTCCAGAAAACTGACTGTCTGTTTAGATCTTTTTTATTTTGTTTGACCAAGTAGCGAATTGCAAGTCAACACAAATATGTTGTGAGTGGACAGAGACTCCGGCAGACATCCAGAGGAGTGCAGACAAACACACACACACACAGTATGAACAGCAATTTTCCAGTTTCCTGTCAACTACAAACAATAGCTGTTACACTGGTGGTTTGTCGTTATTACAAATTATCCTAAATTTATTCTTGCTGGAAAAACTGATAATTGGATTTTCCATATTTACACTTGAAGATTTTCCACTCATGTCTTCAGTTATTTGGGCATTGTTCCTATTTGGCATCGTTAACATATTGTCTTTGCAATATTTGTGTGTTTTAAAATCTGATTCATGAGATTTTGTTCATTTTACATGAATTCTTTTGAGTCTCCAAAGTCATAGTCGGGTTTCATTTCCTCTCGAAGGTATTTATTTATCTTTCAGCAAAATATTTAGGTGATAGAGTAATTATATTTTACCTTGTATACATGTCCAATCCCCTCCTTCATGTGATTCATTTCAAACAATCTCCTCTGAGTATACATAAGGTAGTCAGTGAGCACTTCAGTTGTTTCCCAGAGCAGCAGGGACTTCCACAGTAAACATGTCCTTCCACAAGATTACACTCACGCAAGCTCTTAAAAGGAACACACACAAGTCTGAATCAAACATTTTTCATCCAGTTGAAATTCAAAAACCTGATTAAGTTACACAAAGCAAAGCTCTGGCAAGGACTTCCCCCTGATCTGTAAAGTATACTCATATACTTCTCAAATTCACCTCACATGCTGCCCAAGAGCACTTGTTCACAAGCCAAAATCTGTTCAGTGATTACATTTTCTGGTTTCTGCTAAGCAGTGAGGCTCGCATAGGACAGGCCTGTTATCTTCAAGTGTCTGGAGATATGAGCCAGTATTAATTACTTTTCCAGCTGCGCAGGGGAATGCCTTCCATGTAGGTGAAACGGAGAAGCTTTGCAAAGAAATTCAACCAGTTTTGTGTTTTGGGCAAAACATCAAATGGTTTTAATGGGTAATAACTTGATCCTGTTAATATAACCCCCCAATAAAATTACATCACTTGCTCTGACACAATAGAAACTCACTGGTTAAGTACACAGCTGCTCTCTTATTATGTTTAGATAACTTTGACCTGATTTCAAAATTTACAATGTCATATATACACTCACCGGCCACTTTATTAGGTACACCTGTCCAACTGCTCGTTAACACTTAATTTCTAATCAGCCAATCACATGGCGGCAACTC